>NW_024393000.1:0-2773 GCF_016617805.1 Bactrocera tryoni
CAAGTCTCAGTTGGTCTTGGCACCCATAGCGCTATTGCCTCCAGAACAGGCGCCGGTGGGGCAGGCGCCGAAGGTGATGCTACTGCCTGTGCAAGCATGTGAGATGGCCCACAACCGTCCTTTAGAACGTCAACTTGCCCTTGGCGATGGGCGTCACTGTCACTATCACTGTTTTGTTTATGGGAAAACCCAAGCCGTATTAATAACGGAAAAAACCCAACAATTCGCGGGGTTTTTCTTATACAGCAGTTCTACCTGCGTTAGGTAGCACACACAACACTTACTTACTGCACTTAATGCACTTTTTTTTTTTTCTTTTTTTTTTGGGAAAGGTAGGTTTTCCCGCACTAAACTTGCGTCTATTGTTCGCACAATATTTGGGTAACACCCACACTGAGTTTTCTTGTCTGCACAATATTTTTTTTTGGTAAAACCCACACTGCACTTCTATTGTTTACACTGAGACCTCTTTGTTTTAATGACAATGCGTCCTATGCGCACACTTGCGTCTATATTTCGCGATAATGGCCTTCAAATATTTTGCCGGTGATTTTTAATCACAAACACTGTCACTAGATTTTACGTTCCGTCAACTGAAAACGATCCGCGCACACGTCCGTTCGCTTCGGCTGTTCACACGCAACTGAGTAGATAGGGACAACGTCCGGTGTGTTTAACGTGGGAACCTGCTGACGACAGCCTAACTCCACGGTACTCAAAAGTACACGGATCAAATCAATGCGTTGATCAGCGCCCTGAAAACTGGGTAACGATTTTCAGTACCAATCGGCAGTGTGGCATGGACACACTAACCACCTTGGTAGGGCTCGAGGCCCATCTACAACCTCTGCCGTACTTTGGGTCCGGCACCCGGTTGCAATGCAACTCCACATTCGACTGACAAAGTCAGTTCTTCCCGAGATTTCAGTTTTAACCACAGCCACCACGAATCTCCACAAAGGGCCAAACCCAATGAGCAGACTGGAGCGAACTCCAGGGGCTACTGCTCCCCGTGGTACCAGGTTAAAGTCTTTGGTATTAACCTTGTAGCCGAAGCTACAACTAGTTGAGCTTCCATACAGCCCTGGACTGGTGGCCAGGATCTTAGTCGCCTCTTACGACAGGCATGCCTTACCGCGGGTATATTTCGTTTCCCCTCGAACCCAGGGGGGTCCCCCCGTACTCGCAGGGGGAAGTAGATAGTTACAACGTCCGGTGTGTTTTACGTGGGCACCTGCTGACGACAGCCTTACTCTACGGCGCTCAAAAGCACAGCGGATCAAATCAATGCGTTGATCAGCGCCCTGAGAATGCAAAGCATTTTCAGTACCAATTGGCAGTGTGGAATGGACACACTAACCGCCTTGGTAGGGTTCGAGGCCCATATAAAACCTCTGCCGTGCTTTGGGTCCGGACCCGGTTGCAATGCAACTCCACATTCAACTGACAAAGTCAGTTCTTCCCGCGATTTGGGTTTTAACCACAACCACCACGATACTTCCCGAGAGGCCAGTCCGCATGAGCTGGTTGGAGCGAACTCCAAGGGCTCCTGCTCCCCGTGGTACCAGAATTAAGTCTCCGGTCAGACTTCGTAGCCGAAACTACTACCAGTTGAGCTTCCATACTGCTCTGGACTGGTGACCAGGGGTTAGACCCCATCCTCCCATCCCATGCAACCACAATCCCCCTTACCTAACCTAACATAAGGTTTCACTCAATTGCCTTCGCCGCCTAAATATCTCACGAGCAAACCTATTAAACGTCCCAGCTAGTGGAGATCACACCGCTCACATCTAGCTGTCCGTTAACATAACTGATTCCCATTCCCCTTAAGCTCCTGATGCCTGCGTACATTGCGCATTCTGCAATGACGTGTACCATCCTCTGGTTAACAGTCACACTAAGACCGACTTCCTCGAACTTTTTATTGTTCACAACCTTCTCCCTCTCCTTGACGGAGGGGGTCCGGATGATCACACCACCACCCTGGATCTGCTGCAAAGCTTCTTGGCCACCTCTTTGGATGAGGTGGCAGGACTCTTACTCCTTACGACTACGGACCAAGTCTCAGTTGGGCTTGGCACCCTTGGCGTTATTGCCTCCAGCACTGGTGCCGGTGGGGCAGGCGCCGAAACTACAGGAGGCTCCATACTACTGGTCGATTGACCAACTGCACTTTTGATCTGGTGCAGTGCATCCACTTGCCCGCGAAGGTAGGCATTCTCCGTAATCACTGTCATTAACAGTGATTCATATTTCGAGGAGACATCCATGAACTCCTTCATGGTATCTGCCTCGAGCTGCTTAGCCCCAAACACTATTGCGCTAAACTCAGCGGTCAAAGTTTTGACTGCTGCAGCGTGGCTGATAGCGTCATCCTCCATAACAGAGCCCTTGTTTCCGCCCCCCACAATAGAACCCTTATTTTTGTCCCCGGCAACAGAGTCATTATTTCCTCAAGCGGAATTTGGGTTCAAAATTACCTCATTTTTCCCTCCCTTCCTTTACCTCCTTTGCTTTCTCCTTCCTACCGCTGTCGGTAGTCTCCCCGCTATCCTTTACGCCATCTTTTGTTGCGTCACTCTTTCGCTGAGTTTTTTTTTCTCCTTTGCTGGCTTCCTTCCTACCATCGCTTTCACAGGATTTCAACGATGCTGGGCGAAAGCGGGCTATCCTGTTACGAGTAGATAGGGACAACGTCCGGTGTGTTTGACGTGGGCACCTGCTGGCGACAGCCTTTCTCCACGGCGCTCAAAAGCACAGCGGATCAAAT
>NW_024393001.1:0-1032 GCF_016617805.1 Bactrocera tryoni
ATAATTTTTATACTCTCGCAACAATGTTGCTAAGGAGAGTATTATAGTTTTGTTCACATAACGGTTGTTTGTAAGTCCTAAAACTAAAAGAGTCAGATATAGGGTTATATATACCAAAGTGATCAGGGTGACGAGTAGAGTCGAAATCCGGATGTCTGTCTGTCCGTCCGTCCGTCTGTCCGTTCGTCCGTCTGTCCGTCCGTTCGTCTGACCGTCCGTCCGTCCGTGCAAGCTGTAACTTGAGTAAAAATTGAGATATCATGATGAAACTTGGTACACGTATTCCTTGGCTCCATAAGAAGGTTAAGTTCGAAGATGGGCAAAATCGGCCCACTGCCACGCTCACAAAATGGCGGAAACCGAAAACCTATAAAGTGACATAACTAAGCCATAAATAAAGATATTAAAGTGAAATTTGGCACAAAATATCGCATTAGGGAGGGGCATACTTGGACGTAATTTTTTTGTAAAAGTGGGCGTGGACCCGCCCCCTACTAAGTTTTTTGTACGTATCTCGGAAACTACTATAGCTATGCCAACCAAACTCTACAGAGTCGTTTTCTTCAGGCATTTCCATATACAGTTCAAAAATGGAAGAAATCGGATAATAACCACGCCCACCTCCCATACAAAGGTTATGTTCAAAATCACTAAAAGTGCGTTAACCGACTAATAAAAAACGTCAGAAACACTAAATTTTACGGAAGAAGTGGCAGAAGGAAGCTGCATCCAGGCTTTTTTTAAAAATTGAAAATGGGCGTGGCGCCGCCCACTTATGGATTAAAAACCATATCTCAGGAACTACTAGACCGATTTCAATGAAATTCGGTATATAATGTTTTCTTACCACCCTGATGACATGTACGAAATATGGCTGAAATCGGTTAACAACCACGCCTTCTTCCAATATAACGCTATTTTGAATTCCAAAAATACGGTATTTGTAAAATATGTAAATGACGTATAATGAAATCTCGATTATCACTTTATCATGCGAGAGTATAAAATGTTCGGTGACACCCGAACTTAGCG
>NW_024393002.1:0-1909 GCF_016617805.1 Bactrocera tryoni
ATCGGTTTTATACCTAAATGTAAAATTATGATCTTGATATGGATTTCTAAATGTGTATGAGAAAGAAAAGCGGTTTTATTTCTAAATGTAAAATTGTGGAATTTTTCCAAATGCACTGCCGTTATGGTTTTATGTCAACTTTAGTAAGAGGAAGAAAGTTAATTAACTTTAATATGTAAAGTTAATGATTTGAAGCACCTTGATATGGATTTCTAAATGTGTATATGCAAGGAAATCGGTTTTATAAATAAATGTAAAATTATAGAATTTTTTCCAAATGCACTGTCGATACGTATATGCAATAAAATCGGTTTTGTAACTAAATGTAAAGTTATGGAATTTTTTTCCAAATGCACTGCTGTTATTCTTCATCGTGCGCAATCAAAAATTCTTCTTACAATCACCGGAGCACAGTGTTATATCCGAAATAAGAACATCCAACGCGACTTAAGAATTCCAGACGTACGAACTGAAATAGAGCACCGAAGCGCAAAGTATGCATTGAAACTATCGGTTCACCTAAACCAACTAGCAAGATCTTTATTGCGTGTGAACAGGAGGTCAAGATTACGTAGAAACGACCTACCAGCCCAGACGTAATATATCTTAGGCCCAGTTTAAAACAACCAAAAAAACAAAAATAATAATAATAATAATCACCCATGTAGGGTGTAAATTAAGTGAGTAGTTTAACATTCGAAAACTTATTGTTAGGCTCTATATGCAAGAAAATCGGTGTTATACCTAAACGTAAAATTATGGAATTTTTTTCCAAATGCACTGCCGTTATGGCATTATGTCAACTTGAGTAAGCTGATGAGAGTTAATTGACATAAATATGAGAAGTTAATGATTTGAATCAACTCGATATGGATTACTAAATGTTTAAATGCCGGAAAACCGGTTTTATACCTAAATGTAAAATTGTGGAATTTTTCCAAATGCACTGCCGTTATGGCTTTATGCCAACTTCAGTAAGATGAAGAAGGTTAATTAACTTTAATATGTGAAGCTAATGATTTGAAGCAACTTGATATGGATTTCTAAATGTGTACATGCAAGAAAATCGGTTTTATACCTAAATGTAAAATTGTGGAATTTTTTCCAAATGCACTGCCGTTATGGCTTTATGCCAACTTCAGTAAGATGAAGAAGGTTAACTAACTTAAATGTTTGATGCTAATGATTTGAAGCAACTCAATATCGATTGCTTAATGCGTATATACAAGAAAATCGACTTTATACCTAAATATAAGATTTTGGAATTCTTCCAAATGCACTGCCGTTATGGCTTTATGCCAACTTCAGTAAGATGAAGAAGGTTAATTAATTTTAAATATGTGAAGCTAATGACTTGAAGCATCTAGATATGGATTTCTAAATGTGTAAGTTAACTCGAAACGCAAACCACCAAAATACCAAGTCAGCATTGTCTGCCTAACATCCGTTTCAGGCAATGCTGAACATTAACACCACCCCAATCCATGACCAACGGCCCGAGTTATGATCCAACGACAAGCAACAACAAACGATACGCACAAGCTACCGTAGCCGTGGGATCCGCTGACGCAGCACAAATATAACGCAAACAAGCGACGACTTACACTACACGCAAGTCGACGTATCGTGGGATTCGCTGACACTGCATCTGACAAAACATAGCAAAGACAGCGACGACGGCAGCGGCAGTGAGGACGGCTTAGGCTTAGACTTAAGAGTAAGAATATTTTAGAGTTTAGTTCTGATCGAGCCTGAATAAAGCACACTAGTGCCTAAAAATAATTGACGCCCAACCGGGTAAAGAAGATACAAAGGATTCTCCAGAAAGTAAAAATCACCAAGGTATTTTGCGGTGGAGTGTCTCTAATGACTTCAAGGGGCCCAAGGACTCACAAAGAATCGCTACAAT
>NW_024393003.1:0-507 GCF_016617805.1 Bactrocera tryoni
AGTTAACTAGGGTTGAATAAATATGCTTACAACGTTAATTATTCATATCTGGAAAAATTAGGGATTTATTATATGACTCATTTAATCATATTTTTGCTACTTATCTTATGTGCCTTATACATATATTCTTGTCAAATTAAAAATATTCCAACCAGAAATTTATAATATAATTGTCTTCTTCTTCTTCTTAATTGGCATAGACACCGCTTACGCGATTATAGCCGAGTTAACAACAGCGCGCCAGTCGTTTTTTCTTTTCGCTACGTGGAGCCAATTGGATATTCCAAGCGAAGCCAGGTCCTTCTCCACTTGGTCCTTCCAACGGAGTGGAGGTCTTCCTCTTCCTCTGCTTCCCCTGGCGGGTACAGCTTTGAATACTTTCAGAGCTGGAGTGTTTTCGTCCATCCGGACAACATGACCTAGCCAGCGTAGCCGCTGTCTTTTAATTTGCTGAACTATGTCGTATATCTCGTACAGCTCATTGTTCCATCGAATGCGATATTCGCC
>NW_024393004.1:0-3350 GCF_016617805.1 Bactrocera tryoni
TATAATGAAAATAATCAAAAATATTAAAGTCCTGCTGTAAATACAGAAACAGTTGACATATGAACTCTGGATGTTTAAGAGTAAATACCTTTTACTCACAACGTATCACAAATTTTTGTTTACTGCAAATTATTGTAAATCTGGACAGGAATTTGGTACTACAAGTGAAATCCGCTGTGTCTTTGTAAATACTGAATTATGCATGGGAAATTCTACAGGAAGCCAAATTAAAAAGTGCCAAATCCATTTAATTTAATTGGAAATTTATAATTCAAATTCGTACGAAGAGATCAAATTGCGTAAAAGAACTGTGATTGACTTTGTTGTTGCTAGATTTTAAAATTCAGTAGAATTTATATTTGGTTTTAGTGTTCTGAATTTAATTTTTCTCTTATACCATTGGGTATTTCAAATGCCAGTGTGTTGAGAAATATATGTTTCAATAAACATAACACATATAAAACGGTGAGTTAGTTAGCTTCCGAACTTACTTTAAAACTATGTATGTAAGTACGGAATGGCAAACTTTTTGCCCATAAACTGAACGCCCATTTGGCACGCATAGAATATTTGTACTAATATAATGCTCTCGGTTAAAAGGTTTTTCGTTTGTGCCAGCTGTGACTAGTCCGAAGAGACCGCAATTTCAGCACGTTAGTTTAAAAAAAAATGTTCAACTAGAATATTAACTAAGTCTAAAGAAGTTTTATGCTTATTATGTAAAAAAAGGTTACCGCTATTAGTGCAGACGTACATGGATATAGCCGCTGTGTCGAAAATGTAAAAATTTTGGGAAGGAAATAAGCGTGGTAAGTCCATACCAGCATTTTCAGTCAGAGAAGGAATGTAAATGCTATATACTATATGTGCGTATTACAGAAATGAAATCACTTAATAAAAGGCTGCAGGAGTGAAATTTGTAAATTTAGAAAGGATTTATAAAAAAGTTGTATAGCGCAAAATTTTGTATTTATTGAGTGACCAACACATAAAATCATCGAATTGTGTGCTCAACCGCAAATATAGCCAAAACTAAATTGGACGAGCTCTCTCAACGGCCTCCGTTTTCTAATAAATTATTTGCTGGGAATTAGATATAAATTATACTCATAAATATTCAAAAACTTGAGAGCTTTACTTTTTTGCAATAGACTACGGTAACGGAATATTAATAATATGACCTAAAAGTCTTCAAATGTCAGCTTTGTTAATAGTTTGGTCCCTTGTCAATTATTGAATTTGTGTGAAAGTTAAATCTAAAATATATAATTTATATAAGTTTATATAAATGGTCTATGTTCTAACAATAATAAAACTGTGCACTTCAAATAACTAACAAGAAATAATACACATCAAAATGAAACGCCCGGCAAGCACATTCCATCACTAGCTATTACGAAAACACCAACAAAACTTTAGCAATCAAAGTGACAGCTCGAAGTTTCGAAGAAAATACTTCAACAACTATAATATAGAAATAATTTTTTAGTTCGTAAAAAAAACAAAACAACTACGATGAAATCGGACAGTCAAAAGTGGTAAAATTGATATCAGATATTAGCTTTTAGTATCTACATTAAAACGCTAATGCCAGTTATTGAATAGAATAACGCATTTATAAAGGTTTTAAAATATTGTAAAATAAATAAGTATATTAATTATAGTTAGTTAAAAAGCTATGTTATATAAAAAATGGGTTCATAAAGTATGTAAGCTAATATGTAAACCTTACTGAAGCTCACTCAACTTTTTAATAAACTTTATATATATTTATAATATACCAATATTAACTGCGTCAATTTTTTAAACGAAAAATCAAAAATATTTGTAAAAAAAATTAATTCTATATGTTCAGTGAATAGTATTAAAACAGACATGTAAAATGCATAATACAAACATGTCACAGTGCACTTATTGCAATAAAAAAATGTTCACGCTTTAAAAAATTTACTTGGCACTTCCCAGAAATATATTTCATGTGTACATATTTACCAATTAAAGATCTACATTCACATTGAATAAAAAATTTATATTGGTAATACTGAATATTTGTTTCATATAGACCAACAGATTCGACATAACCTACCAAAATAACGAATTTCTTTTTTCGATTGGTGGCTACTTCATATACATATATAAAGTTAGATCAGAAAAGCAGTAGTATTTATTTATATTTGATTATTGTAAGTTATTTGTGGTGCAAATCAGTGCGCCTTGTTGAATGGTTGATCGCGCAAAGCTATGACTCATGAATTCATTTCATAGTTTTACTTTATACTTGTATAAGAGAAGATTTCATGGACAAAAAAGATTGGCACACTTAACCAGAAGACATACTGCCATCGACTATCAACAATTTTCTTGGTTGAGGCCATCGCTAACATGGAGGTACTATTATTGCTATCAAAATATTCGTCGATAATTTTAATGAAGAGATATACAGATTGGCATTTGAATAGCAAAAACAAAGCGAAGGAAAATAAACACTGCTTTTTATTCTCTTCCAGTATTTGAAGGCAATGAAGGATGGAAAAGTAAAAAAGTTAAATCTAAATTGTATAATGAGAGAAAAAGAGTCTGGAAATATGGAAAAGAAATGATGATCCAGCCTTATTAAACAGCAAAAATGGAAAGTATGTTTAAATCTTATGGAGAGAGCATTTGAAAACCGGTCGATCAGTCGGTTGCAGCCAAAGTGAAGTCTGTATATACATGAGACAAAGTCGATTAATACAAAAGCTAGTGCTTATTTATTTATCAATATGAAAAAGGTTTGTTATGATTGTTTGAGTGGTTAACTAACCTGTACATATTACTAAAGTTTTAAACAAATCGAAATGTTTTAAATTGGTTAAGTTTTTAGCCGATCTACTAAGAATAAATAATAAAGGTATACGTAATATAATTGTTGCGAATATAAATTCTCATTTCGCAAGGCGGATGTGCATCATACACCTGTATATAGAAAGTGATAAAATGGTTTTTAAGAAATATTGAATTAAAAGGAAAAAATATTAATTTTGTTCTTTATTAAAGAAAGCAACCTATTTCAAAAGAATATACCATAAACATACAGCAAAATATATTTCTTCAAATGATGCTTACACAAACTTAATAACGCTTTGCGAAAGCTGTCAGCATATTATCTCGTTTATCGACAAACCTGAACATTTTCTAACTTATATATGCTAGAGTCAAGCACATGTCTAAACTAAATCCTGGGTTTAAATATAAGCGAAAAATTAGAAACATCGCAGAAACTCTGCACACAAACCTCATGCCAACTTAATATGCCGACATTTTCTGAGATAGTGATGTCATTTTGTTGATGAGTCCATAAAATTATAAAC
>NW_024393005.1:0-1188 GCF_016617805.1 Bactrocera tryoni
AAGGTTGGTATGCAGCTCTCAAGTAATTGCTCAAGAAAAAAAATACATTATTTCTGAAGTAATTTTGACAGCTGGTTACGCATTGTGAATGATCTACATTAGAAGAGCAAGAGAGAATAAACAAAGAAAACAAACTTTGTGCGTAATATGTATGTGTGTATGTGTATGGTAACATAAATATTTTTATTGAGATTTAAGAAATGTTGTTGATGATTGGTAGGTTTTATGCAACATTTCAAAATGGAATATACTTCATAATAATGATTTCAACTAATTTAGGACGAATTTGACGATTACTTGAATTTCCTTCAAGAAACAATTGTTGATTTGATGTTTCTTCGCAAAACAAGGTTTGCCATATTCACATTTTACTGAAAAAAAGTATCAAAAATTAGTACTAGATTTCTTGAGAGCTGCGTACTAGCACAAGTAAATTTATCGCAGGAAAGTATCTTGACCGTTTCTTAAGCGTTTTTTTATATGAAGTTTTTACGTTTCTTGAGAGCTGCGTACTAAGCTTAAATATACAAAGTAAAAAAATGTGAAAAAATTTACTGAAACATAGAGAAATACCATGTGTTATTAGTGCAAATTTTTGAACTTTTAATAGTGAATATTTTAAAAAATATTAGTAATTTTTACATTATTTTTGGATATTCCTCCTCTGGAGAAGCTCCCCTATCCGTACATACCCCATTTATACGAAAATTCAGCTTTTTACCCCTCCGCCAAAGTAATCGGAATCGTGCCATAATTACTATTATAACATCGCTTTCCCAAATTAAAAAAAATATTTCCTGATAATTCCGAAATGATTTTACGTCTGTTGCAATTTAAACTTCGCAATTCCCTCAAAAATTCGTCAAGTATATGGTTGAATATGTTTTTAATGATTCTTAATTAAGTGTTTGTTCCCAAATTATAAAAAGGCTTTCCCGAAATTTCCCAAATTAATTCCCGATTGTTCCATATATTAATTTAAGAAAATGATCAATTTATTCGGCAAGTATACGGCTTTATCTTAAGGGTACTTTAACTGCCGTCGAAACCAGTCAAAGGTTGTGCCACGATTTATTGAAACATAAGTTTACGGCATCTCGACAGGCAAAAATTTATGGCATACTAAGTGCCAAATCTATTGCTATTACCTTTGCCGAATCTGTATGTGGGCTTTTGTTATCATAACAT
>NW_024393006.1:0-2435 GCF_016617805.1 Bactrocera tryoni
TCTCGAGGCTGTCGCTTTCTTTTCATTGGGGGTGTTTTTTACGTGGCGGGTCCCAAACCCGGCGCACAACCCTAAGCAGGGGATGTTTCGCCTTCTCTCATTTCTCGCCTTCAAATGGATGTTTTTGGGCTACCCAGACGCTGCTTGGTCAAAGACCGGATGTTGTGAGCTGCTTGAGCCATATATAATAGAATCATTTCTTGCCACTCTCAAGTGAATAGCGCTCAGAGAACTGTCCTCACTTGTGAACTTCTACACATGACTCCATCCTCTGGGTCTGGTAGTGAACGAGGGCAAAACGAAATATCTCCTGTCATCAAACAAACAGTCGTCGCACTCGCGACTTGGCTCTCACGTCACTGTTGACAGTCATAACTTTGAAGTTGTAAATAATTTCGTCTACTTAGGAACCAGTATTAACACCACGAACAATGTCAGCCTGGAAATCCAACGCAGGATTGCTCTTGCCAACAGGTGCTACTTCGGACTGAGTAGGCAATTGAAAAGTAAAGTCCTCTCTCGACAAACAAAAGCCAAACTCTATAAGTCGCTCATAATTCCCGTCCTGCTATATGGTGCAGAGGCTTGGACGATGTCAACAACTGATGAGTGGACGTTGCGAGTTTTCGAGAGAAAAGTTCTGCAAAAGATTTATGGTCCTTTGCGCATTGGCCACGGCGAATATCGCATTCGATGGAACGATGAGCTGTACGAGATATACGACGACATTGACATAGTTCAGCGAATTAAAAGACAGCGGCTACGCTGGCTAGGTCATGTTGTCCGGATGGATGAAAACACTCCAGCTCTGAAAGTATTCGACGCAGTACCCGCCGGGGGAAGCAGGGGAAGAGGAAGACCTCCACTCCGTTGGAAGGACCAAGTGGAGAAGGACCTGGCTTCGCTTGGAATATCCAATTGGCGCCACGTAGCGAAAAGAAGAAACGACTGTCGCGCTGTTGTTAACTCGGCTATAATCGCGTAAGCGGTGTCTACGCCAATTAAGAAGAAGAAGAAGAAATAATTAAGACATCCGTAAGTGTTCTATGTTAAATCTTGTTCCATATACTAGTCGTAAGGACTATATTCTTTGCTGGCGTAGACACCGCTTACGCAATTATAGCCATGTTAACAACAGCGCGCCTGTCATTTCCACTTTTCGCAACGTGGCGCTAATTGGTGATTCCAAGCGAAACCATGCCTTTCTCTACCTGGTCTTTCCAACGGAGTGGAGGTCTTCCTTTTCCTTTTCTTTCTCCGGCGGGTATTGCGTCGAATTTTTTCAGAGCTGGAGTGTTTTCGTCCATTCGGACGACATGACCTAGGAAGCACAGCCGCCGTCTCTTAATTCGCTAATCACATATGTCAAAGGAATAGGCCGTATATCCACCAGTTCACCATTCCATCGAATGTTTCGCTGCCAATGCACCAAGGACCGTAAATCTTCGACGAACCTTTCTCTCGAGAGCTCGTAACGTCGACGTCATCTCCTAACCCACCGCCGCATAGCGGGGTATTGGGTGACTTATAGGTTTGGTTTATTTGTTCGGCTTACTTCTCGGTGCTTACTCAGTCCTAAGCTGTTAATCAGAATTATTCTACCATTGGATGTCGAGGAGCTGCAGTATTATGCTGATAGTCCCTGCTTTGACATAATATTCTTAGTGAAACTAACATTTTCTCTCTTGCTGAGACATTTCAGACCCATCTAGAGCAAATTTAACATAACATTTACCATTTTTTTGCATATATCATGACTTTAATTCTTCTTGCATATTTGACCCTCTCTGACTCATTTTCACAATATTAGGTTAGGTTAGATTAAAGGGTCCATCCTCACAGTGATATCTTGGACAGCTTAAAACGTCGGTTTGTTGTGTTATCTGAATAATAAATTGTACCATTTAAAACGCTATATTATCTTCCCTTAATAAATAAAATTAAAACTGAGACTACAGCTTTCTGAAGTATATTTTAGAAGCACTATTATATTTTAGTTACACAATTGCTGTTTCACGAACTCAAAAGATTCCATATAAAATTTGATTTTGATCGAACAGTATGCTATATAATGTTCCGATAACGTCGAGTCCAACAAATAAGCGTCTTGTCTTATCACTTGGACAGCGAAAAGGACATGTGCAAGAATTTCAGAAAAATATCTCAAAAACTGAGGAACCAGTTGACGTATGTATATACGGACAGACGAGCTTCGTTATGTTGTTCAATGCATACAATGACGAAAAATTCGTAAAAATTGTTTTAATTGCAGTTCATATAGGTGGTGACCATCCCGCTGCCTTATTGGTTTGGTGGAGCAGCCTCATGTAAACGCATTACAATTCTTCACTTCTATGAAAAGGAGTTGAAACTGGGACTACAGTTTTCAAATACTCTTTTCAATAAAGAGTAATAGATTTTACAGCACGATTCTG
>NW_024393007.1:0-2628 GCF_016617805.1 Bactrocera tryoni
ATGACCTAGCCATAGGGATGCAAAAATCGTGAAATGAAACATCGATGGTTCGATGTATCGATGTTTCTTCAAACAACATCGAAATCAAAAACATCGGCCATTGAAACATCGATGGATTTTGAACTTTTTAACGTATTTTATTAGTAAGCATAAAAGCTACGCCTTTAATTGATATATATTTTAGCTACCCATTAAAACCTTTTCTCAATGAATCAAAGATATAAATAGTTTTGAACAAACAACAAATTAAAGCAGCATATGTCAAAGTACTATTAGATAATAATTTTGTGTATTTTTTAATTAAAATATCCCGTTGGAAGGATTAAGTGAGAAGGACTCTGGCTACGTGGAATATCCAAATCCAAAAAGAAATTTTGTCTAGGCTTTGTTGTATTAGGGTTACAACCTTGTATAATGAATGACAATCCTCTTACTAATTTAAAAAAATTTTGACTTGCACCAAAACACCTTAATGCTCTTGCAAACTTTTTTTAAATTTTCATTTTACTAATTTAATTTTGTTACTAATTTAATTTTGCTAAAAACATTTAATTGTAATGCCTACTATGTGATTTTATTCATTTAGATATCGACAAGATGGATTCCGTGTTTTCGTTTTGTCGCACACTGTATATTGATTTATAACCTACTACAAAAGTCTTCTTTGATGTTTCTTTGTTACAATTTTCTATTGTAATAGAAGTGGTTTTTAAAATACATATAACAATAAACCAATTATATTTAAGCTATTTTTATTTTTATAGATTATTTCAAGAAAACTGTTAAATGGAGAATTCGATGCATTAAACGGCTTCGTGTCCAAAGAAGCCATCAATGAGCTAAAACCCACTATTCAGAAACTATCTGTGGCCCAAAGGAAACAATTAGAAATTAATAAAACCGATATTTACTTCGCTTTCCCATACCAAGTGGGTATAATATTTGACGAAGAGCAAGAAAAAATTCAGAAGCGTTGGGTTGAAATAACAATGGTTTTTCACGTACTTCGTGGACTTACGGAAATGCGAAACCGCGGTGAAGAAATTCCTTGGAATATGGGGCAAGTATTTAAGAACGATATTATTAGTATTAAATATTGAAGAACGGTATATTGGTATTATACAATACATTCCATACATATTATAGATTTTTGCAAATCTCCTCTTTTTTTTTACAAAAGAGGAGAATAAACAGAATTGGCTATTCGAAGTTAGCTGATAATAACGTAGTACATATCACATGATATGGTTTATGGACTAAAAAAGCCAATACATTTGTATGTTTCGAAAACAAATAAAAAAGTAATGGATTAACGGTCATATGTATGTACGCATATCATATGTATACGCATATCAAATGTATATCAGTATAATGTTTATGAATTCAATTCACATATTCAGAAAAGTCAGATTAGTCATTGGTTTCCTCAACGGCTCTGAATAACTTGACTGTGAACTTTTTTTGTGGTAGCAAGAGGTTTGTGGCAAAAGAAGTGTCTAAGTAAAAGAACCTCGAGTTGCTCGTGTTTGAGCTACACCCTTTGTGTTTTGGTTCAAAACAGCCCGTTGCAACTCTGCTATTTACATGCTCTTGAATATTCCAGACCGTCCGAGAACCGTTTACTAATTATCGCACAACTCGAAAAATATTTGTTGAATTTACCTAAAATTTTCAGAGAATATTTCTATCGTTTTTTATTTAGTTCTGACTAACTATGTGTAAATAAATCATACAAAAGATTGAAAAAGTTATCCGAAAATTATTGTAGAAATTTGCTAAATAGAAGTTGCTAATACTAAGCAATAATAAACGATACTTACAATGGTGCTGCTTGTGAATTTCTCAAAGTGATACTTAGGTCGTGTATCCAACGGTTGAAAATTAAAAATTCTGACAAATGAAAGTGAAATTTTCAGATTTTTTGTGGTGTGGTCAAGAACTAGGTAGGTTTTGACAACCCAAGAGGTGGTGTGTGTCGGTCCTCCTTTCACGGGTATTTTCCAAGATTTGTAGAGTGAAAAGCTGGTCGATTTTACATTTTCCAGGTCTAAAGCCACACTGCTAAGGCCCAATCAGTTTGTTGACGAAGGGCTTCAGTCTTTCACACAATACGGCTTATCCCACGATAGCTGGGGCAGATTATGGGGTCTTTTTTTTTTGTGGATTAGGCAGAGCACACTTAAATTCCCGTCTGTATTCATTGTTGTTCTTCAGACAGGTAATTGCTATTCGAATGTCGGGCAGCGGAACGTCTGCTTTATTGTCATCGATTGGGGAATCGGGTTCACCATCTCTCGGACTACATCTCTTGGTGTTATGCATTTACTGCAACTGAGGATTCTACAACAGAATGCTCCGGGCTGGAAACCTTTCGTTAGTCGCCGCATCTTCGTAGAATTTTTACCATTAGCCCTGTCGGCCAGCTTGTCAAGCTCTTCGTACTCATAGTACATTTGCAGTGAGAGTATTCTATAACGTCCAATCATACAGGGCATCAGTTTGCATTGTTGTTTGACCTTGCATACCGACGATGTATAAATACTGCAGTTCGACACTTTGCTGTAGTACGTTTTCGAAGTCAGCCCAACGATCGAATCAAGCTTTAAATATCGTGCGAAATTAGGTGAA
>NW_024393008.1:0-504 GCF_016617805.1 Bactrocera tryoni
GTATTGCCGTACCTATTGCTTGTGGAGACTCCATATTGCTTATTGAAAGCATTTTCATTTCTATGAAAATTTCGAAGAGGCAACAATCTCATTTACACATACACCGACGATCTTTTTAATTTCGCTAATATTAAATTTAGTAGAGCGAGTATTAAGACGGTTGTGTTATATTATAAAAATAAAGTATATTTTCAAAATAACATTTTTCCAAAAAATTAATATTTAGTTTAATATTGTAAATTTACAGAGAAATTATGCAAAATCGGTTGGGAATGAGCGAAATCTTAAATTTAATAAACTATACAAGCATAAGTCAAAATATCATTGCTCATTTTAAATTTATTATTTCAATTGGTACATAAAATTTATGCCGCAATTATTATATAGTAGTCCAAAAATATGAATTCTTATTTTTCCCAGAAATACATTTGTAAAAAAAGGATCTTTTTTATTTTCCACAAAAAAGATTTAAACAGTTCAAAACATGCGGTACATCATCTCGAA
>NW_024393009.1:0-2190 GCF_016617805.1 Bactrocera tryoni
ATGCTGACTAGCCGTTTTGATGTTATTGGAGTTGTCATAGAGTTGTCGTATAGCCATAACGACAGTGTCTTTGGAGCAATTTCACAATCTTATATTAAGGTGTAGAATTGATTTTTTGGTACATACATATTATGCAATCGATATCAAGATGCATAAACATATGAACTTTACATATTTATGCTAATTACCCTTTTTGAAGTTATGGGAGTTGTCATAGAGTTGTCGCACAGCCAAAACGACAGTGTATTTGGAGCAAATTCACAATCTTATATTAAGGTGTAGAATCGATTTTTTTAGTATATATATATTAAGCAATCGATATCAAGTTGCGTAAAAATATGAACTTTACATATTTATGCTAATTAGCCGTTTTGAGGTTATTGGAGTTGTCATAGAGTTGTCGCACAGCCAAAACGACAGTGTATTTGGAGCAAATTCACAATCTTATATTAAGGTGTAGAATCGATTTTTTAGTACATATACATTAAGCAATCGATACCAAGTTGCGTAAGAATATGAACTTTACATATTTCTGTTAATTATTCGTTTTGATGTTATTGGAGCTTTCGTATAGTTGTCGTATAGCCATAACGACAGTGTATTTGGAGCAATTTCATAATCTTATATTAAGGTGTAGAACCGATTTTTTAGTATATATATATTAAGCAATCGATATCAAGTTGCGTAAAAATATGAACTTTACATATTTATGCTAATTAGCCGTTCTGAGGTTATTGGAGTTGCCGTAGAGTTGTCTTACAGCCAAAACGACAGTGTATTTGGAGCAATTTCATAATCTTATGTTAATTTGTGGAATTGATTTTGTAGTACATATACATTAAGCAATAGATATCAAGTTGCGTAAAAATATGAACTTTACATATTTATGCTAATTAGCCGTTTTGATGTTATTGGAGTTGTCAATGAGTTGTCGTATAGCCATAACGACAGTGTATTTGGAGCAATTTCACAATCTTATATTAAGGTGTAGAATTGATTTTTTGGTACATGCACATTAAGCAATCACTATCAAGTTGCGCAAAAGTATGACCTTTACATATTTATGCTAATTAGCCGTTTTGATGTTATGGGAGTTGTCAATGAGTTGTCGTATAGCCACAACGACAGTGTATTTGGAGCAATTTCACAATCTTATATTAAGGTGTAGAATTGATTTTTTGGTACATGCACAATAAGCAATCACTATCAAGTTGCGCAAAAGTATGACCTTTACATATTTATGCTAATTAGCCGTTTTGATGTTATGGGAGTTGTCAATGAGTTGTCGTATAGCCACAACGACAGTGTATTTGGAGCAAATTCACAATCTTATATTAAGGTGTAGAATCGATTTTTTTAGTATATATATATATATTGCAATCGATATCAAGTTGCGTAAAAATATGAACTTTACATATTTATGCTAATTAGCCGTTTTGAGGTTATTGGAGTTGTCATAGAGTTGTCGCACAGCCAAAACGACAGTGTATTTGGAGCAATTTCACAATCTTATATTAAGGTGTAGAATCGATTTTTTAGTAAATATACATTAAGCAATCGATATCAAGTTGCGTAAAAATATGAACTTTACATATTTATGCTAATTAGCCGTTTTGATGTTATTGGAGTTGTCATAGAGTTGTCGCACAGCCAAAACGACAGTGTATTTGGAGCAATTTCACAATCTTATATTAAGGTGTAGAATTGATTTTTTGGTACATGCACAATAAGCAATCACTATCAAGTTGCGCAAAAGTATGACCTTTACATATTTATGCTAATTAGCCGTTTTGATGTTATGGGAGTTGTCAATGAGTTGTCGTATAGCCATAACGACAGTGTATTTGGAGCAATTTCACAATCTTATGTTAAGGTGTAGAATTGATTTTGTAGTACATATACATTAAGCAATCGATATCAAGTTGCGTAAAAATATGAACTTTACATATTTATGCTAATTAGCCGTTTTGATGTTATTGGAGTTGTCAGAGAGTTGTCGCATAGCCACAACGACAGTGTATTTGGAGCAAATTCACAATCTTATATTAAGGTGTAGAATCGATTTTTTTAGTATATATATATTAAGCAATCGATATCAAGTTGCGTAAAAATATGATCTTTACACATTTATGCTAATTAGCCGTTTTGAGGTTATTGGAGTTGTCATAGAGTTGTCGCACAGCCAAAACG
>NW_024393010.1:0-1825 GCF_016617805.1 Bactrocera tryoni
CCATAACCTTGACAGGCGACTATTACATTTTTCTACGCTTTGGAGCGGGTTAATCGTATGCAATCAGTCCACTCGGATCCACTGTTGATTGGATTTTGAATAGAAATGATGCAGCCTTGTTTCATCCATTGTCACATATCGACGTAAAAACTCGAAATTACGCTACGGAGGAACGCCCCTTGTCCAATTATAATGTCGGCTGATATTAGACCCTTTAAAGTCTGCCGCATTTAGTGAGTTTATGCACACTGCCGGAAAGGAACATCTAAAGTATTTGTCCACAGCGAAT
This sequence comes from Bactrocera tryoni, assembly GCF_016617805.1. Classification (NCBI taxonomy): domain Eukaryota; kingdom Metazoa; phylum Arthropoda; class Insecta; order Diptera; family Tephritidae; genus Bactrocera; species Bactrocera tryoni. The sequence goes on from NW_024393010.1 coordinate 290, forward strand.
TTTGGTCGACTTAGCTTAATTAGCGGCGTTTAAAAATTTAATTTTACATATATTTTATACAAACTGAATAATTTTTCTCTAAATAATCACCACAGCATATTAAACAAGAAAAAACGTTAACTTCGGTTGCACCGAAGCTAATATACCCTTCAGAGGTGCATTTCTTTTAGTAACTATGTGCTCAGTTTATATGGAAGCTAGTAATCCGATCTGAACAATTTTTTCGGAGATAATATTATTGCCTTAGAAAATATTCCATACCAAATTTTGTGGATATATTTTCCATACAAGAACTTTTTTCCGATCGTTCAGTTTGTATGGCAGCTATATGCTTTAGTAAGCCGATCTGAACAATTTCTTCGTATATTACATATTTATCTTAGAAAATAACCTGTGCCAACTTTTGTGAATATACATTGTCAAATGAGAAAGTTTTCCATACAAGAACTTGATTCCAATCGTTCAGTTTGTATGGCAGCTATATGTTATTGTGGTCCGATATGGGCAGTTCCGACAAATGAGCAGCTTCTTGAAGAGAAAATGACATTTGCATAATTTCAAAATGATATCTTAAAAACTGAGGAACTAGTTTGTATATATATAGACGGACGGACGGACAGACAGACGGGCATAGCTAAATCGATTCAGCTCAACATACTGATAATTTATATGTATACTCTATATGGTCTACGACGCTTCCTTCTGGGTGTTACAAACTTCGTGACAAACTTAATATATCCTGTTCAGAGTATAAAAATGTAGTTTTAAGAAAAACGCGTTTAAAAATGAACTGATTGGAATATGGAACTGAGCGGCCACACTTTTGGTAGAGATTGCCTTTAACACCTTTAATTCATTACCTTGATGAACACACCTTCCCAGGAGTGAGTATTTTGCCAGTTACAAAACTTTTCCATCGCACCTAAATCTCGTGACATATTGGTTGTCAAAAAAGTCTTGCGGTATTTTTGCTAGTTGGCACTGAAAGCGCGTAGTTCTAGTTTTATTCGTCGCATCGGGTCATGCTATACCTTTTTGCAAAGCTCATTTCACGCGCTAACACGTGTTTGTGATTGTCGTTTCTTTTAAGTCGTTCGTGAGTTATAGCGTCGCAAACATGTAGCAAAATAAAGAGAAAATACAGCATATTTAACAGTACTACTACGATAAAGGCAAAAATGCATCTCAAGCCGCCAATAAAATTTGTGCAGTTTATGGACCCGATACAGTTTCCATTTCCACCGCACAACGATGGTTTCAACGTTTTCGTTCTGGTGTAGAGGTGGTCGAAGATGCGCCACGCTCCGGAAGGCCTGTCGTCGAAAATTGCGTTAAAATCGGTGAATTGGTCGAAAGAGACCGGCATAGTAGCAGCCGTAGCATCGGTCAAGAGCTGGGCATGAGTCATCAAAAACTCATTTCAATTTCAAAAAAAAAAAAAAATCAATAAAAATACCGCAGGACTTTTTTGACAACCCATTACAAATAAGCGGTTAAGATAAATTCGTACCCGGTGTCCAGAAAATCAAACCTAAA
>NW_024393011.1:0-2105 GCF_016617805.1 Bactrocera tryoni
AGACTTGGACGAAGAATTTGTTTTTTGATTACAACTATTTAAAAAAAAATGTCAATTCACTGAAATTTATTTTTTTGTAAAAACGTCTGCCAAAAATCCAATTTTCAGTTTTTTCTTTTCCTTGGTGCAAGTTCTAAGTTAAGGTTTTAACTAAAACACGTAATTTTTCACTTTAAATGATCCTGTATGGAGTTATCCTGCCAACGCGGGCGCGAAGGGTCACCGGAAATGGTGTCGCAATGATTTAAAATATTTTTTCCGAAAACACTTCGGAATTTATTTGTTAATAGTGTACGATATGTTTGTAACAATAAAATATTTATTTCTTTAAATGAGAAAAAAAATTATTGAAAAAGGCTTTTTTTACTTGAGGAAACCCATGTAACCCCTTCAATAGGGTACATTTTCTTCAATATAAAAACAGTGGATTTAAGTCATACATTGAAAACATTGAAAACATTGCAAAACTACAAATTATACCCAAACTTTTTGAAGCCATCATTGCAAACCATATAACCTTTTCCATGTCTCTGCTAATTTCTTCTTCTGAGCATGGATTTCGTAAAGAAAAATCTACTATAAAAATTACTTAAATTTGTAAACCATGTATCATTGGGTTTTAGGGAACACAATTATACGGATGTTATATACACTGACTGAGCAAAACTTTCGTAAAGTTAATCACTCGACTCTCTTACATAAACTTGATTTTCTGGGCTTTCAACCAAGATGGATATCTTCTTATCTTTATAATAGAACACAACGAGTGATATTTTCAGATTAATTTAATGTCTCTTCACGTGTCAGGTAGTCGTCTAGGGGCGATTCTGTTCCTGTTATTTATTAACGATATCTCTTCTGTCATAGAATTCTCAAATATTTTATTATATGCCGACGTAAAGCTTTTTAAATCATAGAATATGGTAGAAATGATTTGTCATTGAATCTCAAAAAATGTAAGACGGTGTGCTTTTCTCGTAGACCTAGGTTTCTAGGACTTGGAAGTTACTATGGACCCTAACTTTAATTTTAATCTTCATATTGATACCATAGTATTGAAAACAAAAAAGAAATTTTGGTCTAAAGAATTTAGAGATCCGTATGTTATTAGAACACTTTGTACAACTTTGCTTAGATCTATATTGGAATATGACTCTGTTGTATGGGACCCTAGTTACCAAATCCATTCTGACAAGTTAAATTCGGTTCAAACCAATTTTTACTTTTCGCCTTAGGGTATTTTCGTTGGGATTCTAGATTGAGTTTTCCTCCTGTCTGAAGTTAAATTTAATATACTGGTTCGCTTTTTCATGCAGTTTACACCCTTACTGTTAAAATCTTGTGGATCAAATTTTGAACTTAACAAAACATTCCGTCGCTTATGTTTTGATAGGATTTTAATTATCATTCCTAATTGATTTATCTGATTCACAATTAAAAATACTTCTTTCTCTCAATAAATAAAATCGTAGAAATTGCTTATAACGTATTTTAAATGTTACCTGTTGAAATTTTTTTTTCTGTAGCTGAGCTTAAAAACTCTCTTGCCTTACGTGACTCGACTTACTCCGCAGAAAGTGGATGTGCCCTTCGCGTCGGCTAGGCGGGAGCAGGTTAAACGTTGAGTTATAATAACAATATTGCATTTAAATGAAAAATTTACATTTAAGTGAAATTAAATTCTATTTATGAAGACATAATTAACCCTAAACTCATACAATTTTCAAATAGTATTGCCAACTGCTAAAATTGTACCCAACATTTCTACGCAAATATTTACAATTTTAATATGACAGTTATTTTATATAAAATTTTATTTCAATTTTAAAAAGCAATTCATACGTAAAAACATTTGTGGCATATAGGGTTGCCACCTATCCCCAAATGTTTTATTAGAAGAATAAATTTAGAATTTTATCATACTATATGAATTGTTAGAAACATATTTTTATAGTTTAGTTACTAATAAAAATATGGCTGCCAGATTTTATTAATTATAAGGTGAAAATGTAAATTATAAGAAGACGTTTTAACAATTTATTATGTAATTCTAGGTAATATTTTATTGATAAAATAGGTGTTGTAAGTTACCACCTTGCTTCAAA
>NW_024393012.1:0-1361 GCF_016617805.1 Bactrocera tryoni
AAGCTGGTCAGGGTGAACCGGGAGAAAACGCTTCCGCTTGCGTTTTAAGTAAACACCTGAATTTCTCTATAGAGTTCCTTCTATAAATAGGACAAGGATCTCGACAGAAGCAAAGTGCAAGAAAATCAACACCCGATGGACCGAACTACGTGGGAAACGGTAGTTCAGAAGTACACAAAATTATTCTTGGCACTCGATAAAAGGGACTGTAGAAACATGATCGAAATGATAACTAGTTACTCTCTAGCTGACAGATCGATAGTGCTGCCTTAGAGTCTGTTAAAATTCGCATCAAGCGCAGGCATCTAAAAAGATGACTGTGGAGTAGTTGGACCTATTAACTGAACTCTATCTGATTTCGCAAAGACCTAAAATTAGTCTATGTGTGGCTCATTGGCCTACCAGATTAACCAAACCGAACCTAATAAATGTGCAAAATAAGATTATACGAGTAAAATGAGATAAAAATGTCAATCGTTTTACCCACCCTAGTTCATATATGTACATAAATTCGGAGACAAATGAGCGTTATCATGTGTGGAGCATATTTGCATACCATATATTATACATATATATTTCAAGCGTGCTGTATGCATATGTATATATGTATACTTTAATACATCTATATTAAAATATACTTATTTACATAAGTTAATATGTTTTGTTTAACGCCTCTACGTTTGGCGACAAGCAACTAAAGGAAGTAAATTTTGTGTCTATGTAAATATTTGATGACATAAGATTTATTGTTAGTATTACTCAGCGAAATTAAAGAACTCATCACTCAGCTTGAGGTCATCAAAATACCACTTTATGCATTTGTCAAATATAATGGGTTGTCAAAAAAGTCTTGCGGTATTTTTATTGAATTTTTTTTTATTGAAATTGAAATGAATTTTTGATGACTCATGCCCAGATCTTGACCGATGCTACGGCTGCTACTATGCCGGTCGCTTTCGACCAATTCAGCGATTTTATCGCAATTTTCGACGACAAACCTTCCGCAGCGTGGCGCATCTTCGACTATCTCCACAGCATAACGAACACGTTGAAACCATCGTTGTGCGGTGGAAATGGAAACTGTATCGGGTCCATAAACTGCACAAATTTTATTGGCGGCTTGAGATGCATTTTTGACTTTATCGTAGTAGTACTGTAAAATATGCCGTATTTTCTCTTTATTTTGCTCCATGTTTGCGACGCTATAACTCACGAACGACTTAAAAGAAACGACAATCAATCAAACACGTGTTAGCGCGTGAAATGAGCTTTCCAAAAAGGTATAGCATGACCCGATGCGACGAATAAAACTAGAACTACGCGCTTTCAGCGCCAACTAACGAAAATACCGCAAGACTTTT
>NW_024393013.1:0-3715 GCF_016617805.1 Bactrocera tryoni
TCTTTGCCCTCAGTAAGACTAGCCTCTCCCTAGTTGTGGGACTTTCTACAGGTCATTGCCCTATTGGCGTCCACGCTGTAAGGTTGGGCATCTTACCAGATGCCAACCGCAGAAACTGTATGGAAGAACAAGTAAGGAAGGGCTAAGTTCGGGTGTCACCGAACATTTTATACTCTAAACCGAACCTTTTATACTATAAAGTGATAATCGAGATTTCATTATACGTCATTTACATATTTTTCAAATACCATATTTTTGTAAAGTTTTATTCCGCTATCATCTTTGGTTCCTAATGTATATACTCGTATTATACAGAGAAGGCATCAGATGGAATTCAAAATAGCGTTATATTGGAAGAAGGCGTGGTTGTGAACCGATTTCACCTATATTTCGTACATGTCATCAGGGAGTTAAGAAAATATTATTTACCATATACCGAATTTCTTTGAAATCGGTCTGGTAGTTCCTGAGATATGGTTTTTGGTCCATAAGTGGGCGAGGCCACGCCCATTTTCAATTTTTAAAAAAGCCTAGGTGCACCTTCCTTCTACCATTTCTTCCGTAAAATTTAGTGTTTCTGACGTTTTTTGTTAGTCGGTTAACGCACTTTTAGTGATTTTCAACATAACCTTTGTATGGGAGGTGGGCGTGGTTATTATCCGATTTCTTCCATTTTTAAACTGTATATGGAAATGCCTGAAGGAAACGACTCTATAGAGTTTGATTGACATAGCTATAGTAGTTTTCGAGATATGTACAAAAAACTTAGTAGGGGGCGGGGCCACGCCCACTTTTTCAAAAAAATTACGTCCAAATATGCCCCTCACTAATGCGATTCTTTGTGCCAAATTTCATTTTAATACCTTTATTTATGGCTTAGTTATGACACTTTATAGGTTTTCGGTTTCCGCCATTTTGTGGGCGTGGCAGTAGGCCGATTTTGCCCATCTTCGAACTTAACTTTCTTATTGAGCCAAGGAATACGTGTACCAAGTTTCATCATGGACAGGCGGACGGACAGACGGACGGACAGACAGACATCCGGATTTCGACTGTACTCGTCACCCTGATCACTCTGCTATATATAACCCTATATCTGACTCTTTTAGTTTTAGGACTTACAAACAACCGTTATGTGAAAAAAACTATAATACTCTCCTTAGCAACATTGTTGCGAGAGTATAAAAAGATTTCGTATTTGTGCTACAAAAATTCGAACGAATCATGATTTATGTAAAAACCCGTTAAAATTCATTAATATTTGTAAAATAAAGGGGTTGTTTTACATATGTAAGTAACTATTATAAAACAATTCATATGTCAGTTTTAATGTGTATGAGAAGGTGTAAATATTACTCCAAAATACACAAAGTTCAATAACGGTCAAATCTCTAGTTTATAGCCCAGAAAAATTTATATACATATGTATATCTTTTTGTTCTATAGTAGAGAAATATTGCTTGCATTAAACACATTTTGGGCATTATTGTGGGGTTGATTGCAACTGAAAGTTGTTATTTCACCTACGAGTGGTACAAAGCTTTCAAAGATGGTCGGGACATACTTCGTTCTGGACGACCTGTTCAACTTATGAAAATTTTAAAAAGGTGCAGGATTAGATACCCGAAAATCGTTAGGCGAGTGTAACAGAAATGGCAAGGGAGCTGGAGATCTCTCATTAGTCCGGCTCAGCTCTTAGTTTTGTCTTTGCCGTTGTGAACTGAATAGTCCTGTACGTATGCTTCGCATTTCCGTGTAAATGCTGGTAATAACAGCCGTATACGTCGTCTCTTTTTTGAAACTTTGTTTTTTCGGAGCACACATGACAAAGAAGTACCTAGAGTATTTCAAATAGTTTCCTTGTTTGTCACCAGATAATCTATAGATAGTAAGAGCATGGTTATGGATACTTACAGTATATCTGAACTAATTGTGTCACATACAATGCATTCAATCCGCTTTCCCTCTTCATACTTTGTTTTTGGAATGTGTGTGTGGTTCTCTAAAGGAATGTTATATTAGGCGATGTAGGCGCGCTTAATGACATTAATGGCAACATGTTCATGGTGACATCGCCCACGTGCTTGGCTTTCTTGCAGTACTGTCAAGTTGCACACTTCATTTCATTGCAATATGCATTGCTTTTCAATACTTTCCAATTAAATAATCTTTCCATAGAAAGAACCAAACTATCACTGATAATGATTTCCGTTTCCAAAAGATGACCCAAAAAGTGAAAATTGTGCAAAAAATTTTGTATATATAATTTAAACTAAATATTATTCCTTAAACTAAACAAAAAATGATTGTATTTATTTAAGGAATTGTTGCAAGCATCCAAAACATCTATTAGCAAGCTATGGTAGTGTCGTGTAACAAAAGCGGCATACTTTGTTTATTATACCCTTGTGACACATTGCTGATATTTGGCTGTTTGTGTGACCTGTTATTAGAGTTGATGATGTCAGCATACGCTTAGTGTGTGTTTTCTGAAACAGATATTTAAAATACTAGCTACAGCACGTACCACCTTGCAATGTGCCAATTAAGTCAGTGTGCTTCTTCAGATGAGAAAGAACGCTCAGAGACAAAAAGCTCATCACATTGGACAGTTTATGAAACTCTGTTTTGGTAAAAGTTGAAGTCCTGAAAGTATAAATAATGCCATTTTTTTGACCAGCTCTTAATTATGAAAAACTATATATACCAGTTTTTGTTAGCAACAACGGGATTATTCAAATATTTCATTTTCGTAGCTAAGTAATGGTAACAGCTATAGCTTCATTCGTTTTCATGTCTTTGTTATACTGAACAGATAATGAATTAATAACAAAAAAATTACGAAAGCAATGTTATACAATGGCAATAATTTCAGGTTCCTAGCGCTAAGTGAAGCCTATTATGTGAGATAATTGCAATTAGTTATATACAATAATAACTACTTAAATACATTTAATTTTGATTGTAATTAGAAACAAACTTTAAAAAATTGCTTTCATAATTTATGCCTGCTTCAAACTGCATATTTTATCTAATTAATTATATTGCAACAAATTTGACTGAATGTTCAATTAAATTTAAAATACTATGTAGTTAATTCAAAACTTGTTTTACAGTAATATTGAATTTTAATTAATATTTCATAAATTTACTATAACTATAACCTTATAACTACAGACAAGTACATTTATTATTTTTTTTTTTTTGAGTTTATACCCTCATCGAACAAAGCACTCTAAATAATAATTCACATTATTTTCATAGCAAATTTTCATTTTCTTCCAATTTCCAACAAGGAAGCCACTAAAATAGCACTACACAACGAGATTGCATCTGCAACGCCAATTCGGTTGCATTTACGGTCCGCTCATGCACTGCTGCATTGACCCGAATTCTCCATGGTCATGCTTATTGAATGCAAGTTGACGAGTAGAATGAAGACGATGTGAACTGAAAAGTTGTGCGCTGAGCAATTTTCACAAGAACCAATTTCTACGGCTGCAGCCTGCGATGCATATAGTTTTGAACCTTTCTGCATACATCCATACGCATGCAGCGTATGTGAATGCCTATGCAAGTGTGTACGTGTGGCTCTTAGTGCAAGGATTTTGACTTTACGGTTGCATGTAGCTATCAAAATATTTGCTTAAGTACTGTTTGTTTGCTTCTACGGTCTTCGGATTGTTTAAAATGCTTATTCTCTTGGCTACGTAGT
>NW_024393014.1:0-894 GCF_016617805.1 Bactrocera tryoni
AAGTTGTAAGAGAACTCGTAATTTTTTTTTAATGGATAAATATGCTGAACTTTGGTATATAACCTCAAAATTTTGCAGTGATCATAAGTGCACCAGTTCACGATCGGGATCATGGATTTTGTGCCTATGGATTTCTGTCTAGAGCTTCACTTTGGCCTTTTAATTTTTTTCAAACTCGGCAATCTTAAAACATATAGAAATATACCATGACAATTTGGAAACAATCGATATACCACTGTGGGCAAAAAATAGTAAGACTTCATAATTTAAATTTCGCGCGAAAACTCTTTCGTCGAAATATTTTTACTCTAGGTTATTATGACTGTCCGTGACATCTGTGTCAAATATCAGATCAAAATAATCATTAGTGTTTAGTGTACGCTTGTCTTTCTGTAGTACATAAAGTGAATTCGCCGATTTTTACGAAAAGTGAAATTATTCAACAAAGAGGGTCCATAATTAAATCAAATCAAATCAAATTTTTGGTGCGAAACGTAAAAAATGTTGGAAAAGACCTGCATTTATAATTGTTTGTCGCAAGCAATTGTTTTCAAAAAAGGTCGAAAACGCGTTGACAACGAACCACGTCCAGGACACTCATCAACATCAACTGATTGTTAATCACCAAAAAAAAGGAATTGGTGTTTCAGAATCGCGGATTACTGGTGAGAGATCTTACTGGCATCATTGGAATATCGGAAGGATCAATGAAACCCATTTTGAAAAATCATTTGGGTCTAAGAAAAGTGAAATCACTAAATTTGTTCAAACAGCGTCGTGTTAGCGTCTGTGAAACAATGCTTTCGGAATTCCAGGATGTCAATAATTATATAATATTATTATTATTACTGGCGATGAGTCTTGGACCTTTGCTTACGACCCGGAAACAGGCTG
>NW_024393015.1:0-3457 GCF_016617805.1 Bactrocera tryoni
TTTACGACACTTTTGACCCCTTTTATCACTCTTACGTCATTTGTTCGTTGTGTTTTGTGCTTATTTACTTGTAGTGCAATCATTGCAGAGCTTTGAGGTTTATTTTGCTCTGGTTATATCAATCGTGCGCAGATGGTGATTCCTTACACCTGCCGAAACTTCTTTGCATCACTTCTCACGACGTTAAGATAATTAAGCGTAGTTACCCATAAAATTGAAGAAAATATTTTCGAAAGTGGTTGGGATCCACAAGCGGGCGCGATGTCTAATGATGATCCGGCCATATATCACACTATAGGCCCTGTTCAGTCTCAATTATTGCCGACATCGTAAGATGAAGGTAGGGTGGTTTAAGTATGAGGCCGTATTACTACTGCTTTGAAGTTTTTGGTTCACTCGAAGCCGGCTTTTGATCCATAAATCTTACCTTCTTTTATATAAAAATGAATCGCAAAATGTGTTGGTAAGCGCATAACTCAACAACGCCTGGACCAATTTCGCCAATTCTTTTTTTTAAATGTTCGTTGAGGTTGAAGGATGGTTTTTACTGCAAGAAAAATTCGAATAATTGTCGTAAAACTCCTAAAAACAGCGCTTTTCTGTTTCCCATACAAGCGAATGAATGTTTGTTTGTTAGTAACGCAAAGAGAACGGCTGCACCAATATTGATGAAATTTTCAGAGGTCCTTCGTTGTGGATCGGGGAAGGTTTAGAAATAAAAATATATTATTCTTTTCTTGAGGAATAGTCGGAAAATTGGATGATTCCAAAAAGTAACTTTTTTCCATTCAAAATTTTTTTTAATTTTTGTTTGTTTTGTTTTTCAATATTTGGATTTCTAAATTCTTTGAATCGTTCAATTTCGGTCGCTTGCTTTTTTATTCCGGCTATTTAAAAGAAAAATTATTCAGTGAGAACTTTACGTGTGTTTCACACAAAGTGATCAATTTCGAAGAGGTCGCCCTAATATCGGTCGGCGTTTTTTTTGTCACCAACGTATGGTAGCCCAAGACAAGGCAAGGCAAGAAGTACCCCCAGGATGGGGTGACATAGGCGAATTGAAACTGAATCTGGAAATGATAGATATCCACTCTATCGGCGTCACTCACCAAACGACAATGGCAGAACATTCAGCATTCAATTTAGAATAGTGAATATCGAAGTTGACAACACACGGATCGCACTATATTCACCATTATTGAATATTGCAGTTTGGTGTAATCGATGAAATACGTTTGTAATTACGTCACCAAAGGAAGCAACATGGCGGTTATTGGCCTTGAACGTACGGTCGATACGTGAACTGCAATAAAGCGCATTCTAGGATATTAACTTTTGCAATTCATGAACGTTTTCCGAGTGTTGTGCGTCTCGCAGTTAATTTGGAGAGTGGATTTCAACCGAGAAAATACAGTACAGCCAGTGGAAACACCGCCAGCAACAAAATTAACATTGACGAGTTTTTTCGTCAGTGATCCGTTTGCGAGAACATTGCTCTATTCGGAAATACCTTGACATACATGGAATGCATCGTCGAAGAAATAATTACGCAGAAAGCAAAGCCAACCAGTAGATGGACATCCAGGTGTGTTATCAACTAATGCCTTAGGACGAATTTACACAATCCACCCGAAAAACGACGATTATTACTACCTTCGGTTGCTATTGAGTAATGTACGCGGTTCAACTTTATTTGAGTCATTACGTACTGCGAATGGTATGGTGTGTGCAAGTTTTGGGGAAGTATGTAAGTCAGCAATTACAAATGCTGGAACACGTTAATCACTGGAATGAAAATGAAGTTCGCATACTTTTCGATATAAACATCGACATTGTCAAAGACATTTTACATCGTCTTCGCTAAAAATTGGAAATGGTACAATTTCGGTTGATACTTCCGGTGGTTCGATATCAATTCCATCTTCCCTTTATCAATTCACGAAAGATGAACTCATCACAAATGTTCGGACATTGGCCAAATTATCGTAACTAAGATTCCTTAAGTGCTATGTAATGTGTTGCTAAAAATACCGATGTTTTTGACTTAAACTGGAAGATTCAAAGTCAAATTCCAGGAGACTTGCGCTCCTACAAATCGATCGATCGTCTTGACAATGAAGACGACGCCGTGAATTATCCAATGAAATTTCTAAATTCTTTGGACAGGCTTGGTATGCCACCGCATCATTTGCGTCTCAAAGTTGGATATGTCGTTATTATGTCCCGCAATCTGCGCTATATAATACAAGGGACAAAATGCTTATTGTAAGAATTCCATTGAGTTCTAACGATTTGCTATTTCAGTTCAAACGTATTCCATTTCCAGTGAAAATTGCATTTGAGATGACAATCAACAGGACACAAGGATAGTCGCATAGTGTGTGGCATAAATTTGGAAATGCTATGTTTTTCACACGGTCAGATATACGTGGCGTGATCACGAGTTGGAAAACCATCTTTTCTGTACACCGGAACAGAAACCAAAAAACTTTGTTTATCAAGCTGCGTTACATTGACAAAAAAAAATTAAATGATAAATTTAACTTTCCTTTCATTTCAAAACACATAATTTCACGCAGGACAATGACTGCGGGATCAGCTGGTAATCGATAAACATGAAGGTCAGTACTACGAGAGGCAGCTAATAAAGACTAACCACGCCTGCTCGCCCACTGCATATATAATATTATAGTATTGTTAAATTAAATGCCGCATAAATTAGTAACTAAATACGCCAGAGACACCTTTACATAACGGGTTTTTCATAGTGACGCTACAAAAGTAGTGCGACAAAGAAGTGCCCGAAGTGTCGAGAATATTCGTCCCTTTAGCGCATCAATTGAGGAAGATCCAAATCAGTCTCCCACGTCAAATCAGTCTCTTGTCAAGCGTTGGGCATCTCTGAAACGTCGTTGTGGCGAATTTTGCGAAAAGATCTTGAGCAACATGAGCGATCATGCTCATTTCCGGCTGAATGGCTTCGTCACTAAGGGAAATATGCGTTATTGGTTAGGCAGCAATCCACACGTACTCCTTGAGTCACTGCATCCCGAAAAAATTACGGTTTGGTGCGGTTTATGGGCCGGCGGCGTCATTGGGACGTCTTCTTCCATGATGGTCACGACCGACACGTTACTGTGAATGGGAATCGCTACCGCTTAAAGATAACCGAATATTTTTGGCTCGAATTGTAAGATATGGACCTAGACAATATGTGGTTTCAACAGTACAGCGCCACGAATGTCACAATCGATTTATTGAAAACCAAGTTTGGCGAACGTGTTATCTCACGAAATGGCCAGTCAATTGGCTGTCTCTTTCCCGTGGGGCTTCGTCAAGTCTATGGTCTATTCCAACGAGCCAGCGACAATTGATGAACTTCATGCAAATATCGAACGTGAAATTGCAGCAGTATTCACCGACCCTTGCTTGAAAACCGGCGAAAATTGGGTTCAGC
>NW_024393016.1:0-624 GCF_016617805.1 Bactrocera tryoni
ATGTCACACCATATTGATTATGAAAAGTACAAAAATGATGAAAGAGCGGAACTACTTGTCGAAATGAAAGCCAAAGTGTTCAATAAATTTTTAAATCAGCCAGATCATAATCAAAATTGTGAAGAACGCCAAATATTAAAAGCCTCTTATGTTGTTGCGCTTGCATTGGCAAAGAAATGTCGTCCATATGAAGACGGTCCTTTTGTAAAAAATCTTGTTGAAAATGTTTTAAATTGCTTTGGCCAAAGTGGCAAAGATATGGATTTGCTTGTTGAAACGATTCCATTATCAGCCAGAACTCTTAATCGCCGTACAGCAAAAATAAGTAATTTTTTATTTGAGGATTTGAAAAAACGCCTTCAGGAATGTTTGTTTTTTTCTATTTGTTTAGATGACAGTACTGACATAGGTAATACATGCCAATTAATAATTTTTTTGAAAACAGTCCACGAAAATTTGGTTACTTATGAGGATTTTGTTGGGTTAGTTTCTTTGCATGGTCATGTAAATGGGCAAACATTGTGGGAAGCTGTTAATGAGAGAGTTTTTTCAATTATTGACAAAAATAAATTGAGTGCTGTCTGCACAGATGGAGCAAAGGTGATGGTGGGAAAAAAGAAGGGC
>NW_024393017.1:0-3018 GCF_016617805.1 Bactrocera tryoni
CCGTGAGATTAATGATATTTTGGGGGATAGTACTGGAAAACATCCAAACCAGTTAAAACCATCGGCAGAGGGCTGGATACACAAAAAAAAGCTTAATGTTTGGGTGCCGCATAATTTGACGCAAAAAACCTTTTGGACCGAATCAACGCCTGCGATATGCTGCTGAAACGGAACGAGCTCAACCCATTTTTGAAGCGGATGGTGACTGGCGACGAAAAATGGATCACATACGACAATATCAAGCAAAAACGGTCGTGGTTGAAGGCCGGTGAATCGTCCCAAACAGTGGCCAAGCCGGGATTGACGGCCAGGAAGGTTTTGCTGTGTGTTTGGTGGGCTTGAAAGGGAATCATCCACAATGAGCTGATCCCAAATAGCCAGACCCTTAATTCTACCATCTACTGCCAACAACTGGACCGCTTGAAGCAGACAATCGATTAGAAGCGTCCAGAATTGGCCAACAGCAAGGGACCAGACCACACACTTGGTTGATGACTCGTCAGAAGCTGCGGGAGCTCGGATGGGAGGTTTTATCGCATCCACCATATAGCCCGGACATAGTGCCAGTGATTATCACCTGTTCCTGTCCATGGCGAATGCCTTCGTTGGTGTAAAGTTGAACTCAAAAGAGGCTTGTAAAAAGTGGTTGTCCGAGTTATTCCTAAATAAGGAGGTGGGCTTCTACGAGGCGGGTGTTAGGAAGTTGCCGTCTAGATGAAAACAGATTATCGAACAAAACGGGGCATATTTGAACTAAATGCGATCACTGTAACACTTTTTATAAGCGGAAGGGAGATATTTGATAACCTAATATGTTAAAATTAATTAATTTTCAAATATTTTTCATCATTTTCTTTTCTTGCCACAGATCAACAATTTGAAACGACGGTGTGAAACTGGTAAAACTGCTAAGATCGATACTAAAACAACTGCAGTTTGTGGCCATTGCCTTATTTCGACAAGCTCCAAACATTATATAAGGACGTGTGAACAGTGCTATTTTACAAAATACAATGCCGAAGTTGAAGCGGACTCAGACAATAATGAAGATGCGAACAATAGTCCAACAACGTCTACACCAAACAAAGAATATATATAAATGATCAGTGTGTTGAGCTGAGTCGATTTAGCCATGTCCGTCTGTCTGTCTGTCCGTCTGCCCGTCCGTCTGTGCGTATGTCTGTACATATACAAACTAGTTTCTCGGTTTTTTTGAAAATTGGCACATGTTATTTTCTAAGGCATCAATGCAATTTCCGAAGAAATTGTTCAGATCGGCTCACTATAGCATATAGCTGCCATACAAACTGAACACAAAGTTACTGAAAGAAATGCATCTGTGAAGGGTATATTAGCTTCCAAAGCTAAATTTTTTCTTGTTTTCAATAAAAATACCTTTATTTCTAGCAATAAACACAAGTTTCATTGAATTATTTGCATAAACATGCGAAATATTGGCGTTTCTAAAAAAAAAACAACTAGTTCAAAAACGTAAGTCGAAATTTCCATACCAAATACATTACTGTACACTGAATGCCCAAGTCACGAGATTAAGTTGTATAGCTTTGCCACGGTCTAAGGTCAAATACTACATTACATTGTAAGTACTCACCTGCGTTACTCATTCGCCCCACCTTCCTAACCCAAATGAACCTTCCTTTACTTTGTTCTCATCTTAAGTCAGAAAAACTAAAAATTATATTAATATTATAATCTAATAATTTATAACAAATAAGGAGCAGTTAAATCGGGTGTAGCTGAAGATATCATACTTTTGCAACTTGCAAGGATCAAGGGCGGGAAATACATGATGCACCAAACCACAAATATCGAAAAAAACAATGACGTTTTGTCCTTCAATTTCATGTCTCATGTGAGACTGGAATTTGGAGGATCAAACATGCCCAAAGAGATCTGTTTACGGCACTATTTTTGGAAAAAAAGAGCTTTAATGATAAGAATCGAGCAAGAATGCGTTTCACACCCAAAATATCCACACAAATAATTCGAACGGACTCGAGAGCGATGTCGAGCTCTTTTGTCATCCCTTTAAAACTTATCCGGCGATCTTTAAGCACTATATCCTTCAATTTTTTAATACTTTCAGCAGTTGAAGAGATAGAAGGTCGTCCAGAACGAGGCATGTCTTCAACGATCTGCCGACCGTCTTTGAAGGCTTTACACCACTCGTAGGATTGTGTTTTTGATAAAACTGAATTACCGTAAGCCCTTTCAAAAATTCGCAACGATTCCGCGAAATTTGATTAGAAATACAAAATTTGAAATAAATACAATAAATTCTTTTTTCGATATTTTTATCCATTGTAAAAATCTCAACGCACTACTGAGGTATATTGACTTAAACGGCTGCTGTAAATAAACTGGTTAACAGATTGCGCTCATATTAGGCAAAGTAATTAAGGACAGTCCTACCAACTTAAAACAATACATTTTTTTGAAATATCATTTACCTCGGGAATTTAATTACAAAATCCGGGCTCTTTTGTGTTACAACGTATATACAAAATACAGTCAACCTGAACTCCGACCATTTATATATTAAGAATACGGCGGCAAGTGGAACTATTGAACCAATTTTGCCCATTATAGATTCAAGGGAAAATCAAGAGCAGGAAAGTATTCTAAATCCATTTCATTAATAAAAAAAACTGAGTTAACTATTTGAAGCTTAAAAATATATGATCTGAATTCAACCAAACTATCGCAGAACATTTTTTATCTTTAAAGTAGTGCTTGTGGGCGGGCCAAATTATAAATTCAAAGTCATAAACGCCGGACCTTGATAGAAAGCATAGCATCTAATGTGTTTGGAAGCTGTAAATGCATTTACAGCAATATCTAGTAATTGCTCAGCATTAGTCAAGCTATTTATGATTTTTTCTACAACTAGGATTTTTCTTCTTGCGAACATTCTTCTTCGGGAAACTTAAACGGTGTTATTGTTGTATTTCGCGCTAGGTTTTCATTTAAAAAAGTCTAAAAAAGTTTTAAAGAAAG
>NW_024393018.1:0-1604 GCF_016617805.1 Bactrocera tryoni
TTTTATACCCTGAACAGGGTACATTAAGTTTGTCACGAAGTTTGTAACACCCAGAAGGAAGCGTCGGAGACCCTATAAAGTATATATATAAATGATCAGTATGTTAATCTAAGTCGATTTAGCCATGTCCGTCTGTCTGTCCGTCTGTCTGTATATATACAAACTAGTCCCTCAGTTTTTAAGATATCCTTTTGAAATTTTGCAAACGTCATTTTCTCTTCAAGAAGCTGCTCATTTGTCGGAACTGCCGATATCGGACCCTATAACATATAGCTGCCATACAAACCGAACGATCGGAATCAAGTTCTTGTATGGAAAACTTTCACATTTGACAATGTATCTTCATTAAAGTTGGCATGGTAGTTATTTTCTAAGGCAACAATGTAATTCCCCGAAAAATTGTTCTAGATCGATTACTATAGCATATAGCTTCCATACAAACTGAACACATAGTTACTAAAAGAAATGAACCTGTGAAGGGTATATTAGCTTCGGTGCAGCCGAAGTTAACGTTTATTCTTGTGTTTTTATACTCTCGCAACAAAGTTGCTAAGGAGAGTATTATAGTTTTGTTCACATAACGGTTGTTTGTAAGTCCTAAAACTAAAAGAGTCAGATATAGGGTTATATATACCAAAGTGATCAGGTGACGAGTAGAGCCTGAAATCCGGGATGTCTGGTCTGTCTCCGTCCGTCCGTCGTCCGTCCGTGCAAGCTGTAACTTGAGTAAAAATTGAGATATCATGATGAAACTTGGTACACGTATTCCTTGGCTCCATAAGAAGGTTAAGTTCGAAGATGGGCAAAATCGGCCCACTGCCACGCCCACAAAATGGCGGAACCGAAAACCTATAAAGTGTCATAACTAAGCCATAAATAAAGATATTAAAGTGAAATTTGGCACAAAGGATCGCATTAGGGAGGGGCATATTTGGACGCAATTGTTTTGGAAAAGTGGGCGTGGCCCCGCCCCCTACTAAGTTTTTTGTACATATCTCGGAAACTACTATAGCTATGTCAACTAAACTCTATAGAGTCGTTTCCTTCAGGCATTTCCATATACAGTTCAAAAATGGAAGAAATCGGATAATAACCACGCCCACCTCCCATACAAAGGTTATGTTGAAAATCACTAAAAGTCCGTTAACCGACTAACAAAAACGTCAGAAACACTAAATTTTACGGAAGAAATGGCAGAAGCGAAGCTGCACTCCAGGCTTTTTTTTAAAAATTGAAAATGGGCGTGGCCTCGCCCACTTATGGACCAAAACCATATCTCAGGAACTACTAGACCGATTTCAATGAAATTCGGTATATAATATTTTCTAACACCCTGATGACATGTACGAAATATGGGTGAAATCGGTTCACAACCACGCCTTCTTCCAATATAACGCTATTTTGAATTCCATCTGATGCCTTCTCTGTATAATACGAAATGTATATACATTAGGAACCAATGATGATAGCGGAATAAAACTTTACAAAAATACGGTATTTGAAAAATATATAAATGACGTATAATGAAATCTCGATTATCACTTTATCATGTGAGAGTATAAAATGTCTGGTGACACCCGAACTTAGCCCTTCCTTACTTGTTC
>NW_024393019.1:0-2224 GCF_016617805.1 Bactrocera tryoni
ACCACGTACCAGGCGTAACCAGGAGCTGGTGATAAAGAAGTGGAGCTGGAAGGAAAGTATGTTCCGCGCTTTAAGCCCGAGGTAAAGAACTGCACGCGATCGCGCCAATATGTCGCGGTAACTGGAGTTTGATCGTCGTTGACTGGGTTTGGCTGCACCTGCAGGGTGCTTTTTTTGTATCCCGCCCTGCATTTTCTGAATACGCGCCGCATTTAAATTTTTCTCTTTGCCAGCCAAACGCTTAAAAACGTTTGCAGCGCCCGTAAATCACGTTTTTCTGTCTGACGACGCATCAATCCCGCCGCATAATCACCTGAAAGCATGGAGGTGAAGATGGGGATCCACGTTATCAGTATGTGTGCGCCATTCTGGCCATAATCCCGCTTCATGTGGTTTACCCGTTTTGCCAGATTTGCATATTGTCTGGTTTGCTGATTGCCGCAGAATTGCGTTATCCGTACAGCAGAAAATGGCTCAGGTTTTCAGGCCTCCGCATTGCTTTTTATGTGCTGGGATCCACGGCCCGCTCAGGAGAAGCGTGCGGCAGATGAACTATTTAACACGCAAAGCACCGCAGCAGACCGAGGTGGTCGTACGGCCCCGGACGGCGCAACGATGCATCAGGGAAAGGATTGTCAGCGCAATGGAGAACGCGTGTGGGCTGCCATGGGCGTGGCGCTGTATGGCAACTATTTGCACGCTGGCGTCTGCGATGGGTCAACGCTGGGCAATGATCCCTGCGGCTCAGGGCGGCTACACGGAGAACTCAACGATGGCGGCTATGATTCACAGAAAAATGCCTTTGCCCGACCTCAGACGCTGAGGTGGACGGTTTTACCCACATGCTGGCGCGCTCGTTGACGAAGGCTGTAGTCTGCGTGCGCAATACCTGACATCACTACAGAATACTCTTTCGGCGCGCCGGTGGGGACGTGGTCGCTGCAGTGAGCGGCTGTCGGTCGCTTGGGAGATAAAAAACCTGATGCGGCGTGATACCGGAACGATGCATCTGATGGCAATCTCAGGGATTACCTCGCGCTGGCCGCTTCTGTCATCTGGTTTCTGGCGCAGGGCGTCCGGTTCTTCCCTGCCGGGCGCTGGATAATGCTGGCAAACTCGCTTGCTGGCGGGCGGATTTTTGCGCCGCGTTGCGCACGCATGGCTAACGGGCTTTACGGCCGCCCGCGCTGCGCGCACGGTTATCGCGCTTATTGAGTACTGGCTGCGTTAAAAATGGGCGGTCGCCGGTGAGTCGCCACGGCGGGTATGGCTTACCTGCGTGGCGGCGATCTGATTTTCGACCCACTGGGCGGTACTGTCACAAAGCACGGCGTTGTCGGCGTTTGCGGTCGCCGCGCCCATTTTGGTATCAGTGGTTGCCTCTCCCGCACGCATGGCGGCGTGGCCGGTGCTGCTGCGGCCCGCCTGGTTTACGCTGTTATGTTGCAGAGTTTGGAATGCTGCTTCTGTTGCGCTGGGGTCCTGATTTTCCATGGTTTCAGCCTCGCTCCTCGCTGGTGGCGAGACCTGTTTGCCGTTCCTCTGGTCACGTTTATCTCAGTTCCGGTGATCCTGCTCGGCATGTTTCTGCATCATGGTACCGGTGCGCTGCGCTGGAAAGTATTGTCTGGCTGGCTACTGATAAATCTCTGGCAGGGCTTTGTCTGGCTATTGATGCGTTTACCGAATGGCTGGCAGGACGTTGATGAACCGCCTGGCAATTACCCTGACGTTACTGCCGTGGCTGCTGGTCGTGGCGCTGGCGATTCAGGGCCTTCAGCAGCACGCACCGCAGTCTGTACTGTGCCGGGCGGCGTGGTGCTGGCCTTTCCCTCTGGCACAGGGTTTAAAACAGACAGCTGGTCCCTGCATATGCTGGATGTAGGGCAGGGCTGGCGATGGTCGTGAAGCGTCACGGCGACCCATTCTGTGACGACACCGGGCTGGCATGGCCCGGTGGGGACGAATGCCGCAACAGCTGATTATCCACGCGGCTACGCTGGCATCATCTGAGACCGGAAGGGGTGAATACTGAGCCATGAACGTCTCGACCACGCGGGGGGACTGGCATCGCTAAAGCTGCCTGGCCCGCAATGTGGATCGAGGAGCCCCTTATCCTGGTCAGGACATCTTTCCGTGCTTTCGGGGACAGCGAAGTGGCGGTACGGCGGGGTTTAACGTTCTCCGTGCACTGGCCACCCCGAAAACACCTCGGCGAAAGGTA
>NW_024393020.1:0-3375 GCF_016617805.1 Bactrocera tryoni
TGTGAAGATATATATACAGACATATATATACATTAGGGTGATTCAAAAAAAATTTTATTTTTTTTTCAATTGGTACTCACAAAATAGGTTCCTAGACACCTCTAAGAAAGCCTCTCCAAATATGAGTTTTTAATTGTAACGGGAAGGTCCTCCGCCTAACGGTTTTCTATTTTTTCTTATTATCAGATAGAAAAATTTATATCTCGCTTCCAACTACTTGAAAAATATCTTGTTAATTAGGTTTTGTAGGAAATTGAATGCTCTAAAATATGGTGCTCTTTATGATTTTCGTAAACCCAACCGTTTAAAAGATATTAACGGTTGAAATTTGACTATTTTTGGAAAAATTCTTTATTTCTTATTAATTTTAGAACTCAATGAAAAAAAATTATTATGAATAGATTTTTGGAGAGGCTTTCTTAGAGGTGTCTAGGAACCTATTTTTCAGAGTACCAAACGAAAAAACATTTTTTGTTTGATCCACCCTAATATGCATTGATGTTTGACGATGAATATCTCGTAAACGCTTAACTTAATCGAAATATCATAGTAGACCATTTTTATAGAGCAGTAAATTTCCTACAAAACTACGTGTTTCATCATTCATAATAATTTTTTTTCATTGAGTTATAAAATTAATAAGAAATAAAGAATTTTTCCAAAAATAGTCAAATTTCAACCGTTAATATCTTTTAAACAGTTGGGTTTACGAAAAAATCATACGAGACCATATTTTAGAGCATTCAATTTCCTACAAAACCTAATTAACAAGATGTTTTTTCAAGTAGTTGGAAGCGAGATATAAATTTTTCTATCTGATAATAAGAAAAAATAGAAAACCGTTAGGCGGAGGATCTTCCCGTTACAATTAAAAACTCATATTTGGAGAGGCTTAGAGGTGTCTAGGAACCTATTTTTGCGAGTACAAATTGAAAAAAAAAAAATTTTTTTTTGAATCACCCTAATATACATATACATATATATATATAAACCTCATAATTTCACTACAAATATACATATATATTATAATAATATCGATAAAGACTGCAGAAAGATAATTTTGTTGGTAAATTATTGTATGCCTTGACTTACTTGGTCTAAATCCCGCCATAAGTTCTGTTACAAGTTCAGGCCAGAATAAAAATAAAATTATAAAAATAATAAAGTCAACTTTACTTAATAATGCAAGTACTAAATGAGCGTTGCACAATACTTTTTTCGAAATTGTCACGTTACGCTTTGCACAAATCTTAAAATGATTCGGCCATTGAGCAATAGCGGCATGTACAGAGTCTATTGGTATTAACGACGCTGCTCGAACCAAAGGTTTTTATATACTGTATCATTTATACTCGCCAAATTTCCGTTGGGTATTCAACAAGCCATGTTCGCCAACTCTGACCACAAACTGTTGTCCAATGGATTCAAATCTAGACTTCCAGAGGGACAATCATCTGCAACTATAAAACCAGGAATGTCGCTTTTAAGCAACTGTTGGCAGATTTTTGCTTTGTGTAATGAAACGGAATCTTGCTTAAGGATTCAGTGCTTTTTATTGAAGACAATATTGCTAAACTGCCTTACCACTTCTATAACATGTATCATGTCTAATACAATTTTACCCCAGTTTAACCTCCACAGAAGGGTAAAGTTAAAACTTTACTGAAGACTCCGCATCAAATCACTACAAAAGCTCGATGATGACTACATTGATGCCTTGGTATAACATTTTTGCGTATTTGGAAGATTTTATGTAAATTACATTTGCCTCCTTAAAACTTCTTCAACCGAAAAATTTTTTTCATCTTTAAAAATAATCGTTTCATAAACGTTGCCTGCGTGCGCGTTGAGAAGATGACCAGTTGACCGACCAATTGATCTCGCATAAGTCTTGTCATTGATCTGGACGACATATCCATTACTCTTGACAAATTTTTCTGTTATACTCTCGCAACAAAGTTGCTAAGAAGAGTATTATAGTTTTGTTCACATAACGGTTGTTTGTAAGTCCTAAAACTAAAAGAGTCAGATATAGGGTTATATATACTAAAGTGATCAGTCCGTCTGTCCGTCCGTCCGTCCGTGCAAGCTGTAACTTGAGTAAAAATTGAGATATCATGATGAAACTTGGTACACGTATTTCTTGGCTCCATAAGAAGGTTAAGTTCGAAAATGGGCAAAATCGGCCCACAGCCACGCCCACAAAATGGCGAAAACCGAAAACCTATAAAGTGTCATAACCATGCCATAAATAAAGATATTAAAGTGAAATTTGGCACAAAGTATCGCATTAGAGAGGGGCATATTTGGACGTAAGTTTTTTGGAAAGTTTTTTGTACATATCTCGGAAACTACCATAGCTATGTCAACCAAACTCTATAGAGTCGTTTCCTTCAGGCATTTTCATATACAGTTCAAAAATGGAAGAAATCGGATAATAACCACGCCCACCTCCCATACAAAGGTTATGTTGAAAATCACTAAAAGTGCGTTAACCGACTAACAAAAAACGTCAGAAACACTAAATTTTAAGGAAGAAATGGCAGAAGAAAGCTGCACCCAGGCTTTTTTTTAAATTGAAAATGGGCGTGGCGTGGCCCACTTATGGACCAAAAACCATATCTCAAGAACTACTCAACCGATTTCAATGAAATTTGGTACATAATATTTTCTTAACACCCTGATGACACATGCGAAATATGGGTGAAATCGGTTCACAACCACGCCTTCTTCCAATATAACGCTATTTTGAATTCCATCTGATGCCTTCTCTGTATAATATATACATTAGGAAATGAAAATACAATTTAATACTCAAAGTACATAAATTGATCTAATCTTATTAATTTTACAGCAAAATAAAAAAATATGTAAATGACGGATAATGAAATCTCGATTATCACTTTATCATGCGAGAGTATAAAATGTTCGGTGACACCCGAACTTACCCCTTCTTTACTTGTTTTTAAATATAATTTATCCGGGAATTTAATTAAAATTTTCATGTGCTTTTTTGTCACAATGTACATATGTAGTACATTTTGAGAAATCACATACTTTTGTTTTTAGACCATACTAATATCAAAGGACAGATAACTTTCGGCATCACTATAGAGATCTGGTCAGAATTTGAGCTAAGTGATATGAAAAATCATTTACAAAATTAAATTAAATTAAATTTAATTAATATTAAATGTAAGTCTTTGAGGGTTAAAAAAACATGGAAATTTTTTTTTGTATTCATATATAATATTATATATATTATACTTTGAAAGTAGTGTATTCGGTATAAATGACAAAATTTAGTATATGTAGACTTTAGAAGTTTGAAATGGGTATATTCTCCCAAGTTTTACAAAACTTTATCATTGGAAG
>NW_024393021.1:0-2456 GCF_016617805.1 Bactrocera tryoni
GGTAGTACTAGTCGAGTTAAATTATTTCTAAGAGCTTGACAATTGCGTCTAGATATCAACAAATGAGCTTAAATTATATTATTGCGAACCAATTGAGCTTATCTTAAGGCTTTGAAGCTGAACCTTTGCTAATGTAGTCGCTAAGGTCTAGATATTGTAGAAAAGTAGAAGCTGTGTCTCCATAAAATCCTAAAAATCTATTCTTCTCCTCTATTTTATTTTTTTAGTAAGTTTTCAATGCTGAACTCTAAACAAAAAAGAGTAAAAATCACAACTCCAACCAAGCCTCTTACGAATCGGAAATAGCAGCAGATTCTCAACAGTGCTCTCTTGAACTTTATTAAGGGGATTTATTTAACTTAAATTAACGTTTTCGCTCTCTGGGCTGGCAAATATTCCACATATACTTGTAAACCCTCCCACCAAGGGGCCGACTGGTAAATGATATTACAGATCGCGACGATGGCAGGGACGGACTGCTGACAGGTCGCCGCTGTTGCAGTTGAAAGTTGTCTAACTAAGGTCCGATTTTTTAACTGAGTTGCTTCTCAATAGCATAGTATTGATATGGAAAGACTTACTATGGTTGGGATACACAACAGAACTGGATCAAAGTGTCATGCGATCCGTGGCTTAAGATTAACTTGACTTAGAGGGCCCCAAAAGGAGCCTCCTGGTGCTCTCCCTTATAAAATTTCCTTACTTGCGCAACGGAGGCAGTACAACTGGCCTTACTTTCTACCTCACTCGTGGGTTCAAAATATAAGCCAGAATTATAAAAACAAGAATAAAGAATTAAAAGGAACCCGGATCTGCCGAAAAAAAGTGTAGAAAACTAGCTGTTTCGAGTAGGGGACAGCATTTATAACCAGCTCGAAGACAGTTTAAACTAAGACAGAAGCGAAGATAACAACGCCAGCGGCAGCCGCAACTAAACCCTGTAACCAAACGCTGGCTACAAAGCAGGGAGAGGAATGAGATGCCAAAAGTGTTGCTGATGGTAGGAATGATCTATTTTTAAGGACAATGATCGATAACCCAGCAGAAGCAAGGTATGCCGATAAGCGTCGTGCTACCTACCTGCTCGGATGGCAGCTACCGCCAGACAATGAGGAACTTACAACGGAGCTCCAGGAGTCCATTAATTGCGAAACCTGTTCTATTAATTTTGAGCTTCAAACGCCAGCAGCATCAGCCAAGAAACAGAGGTTAGTTGGAGACACTAAGCCGTCAGTCAAAAGGCTGAAGAAAAAGGGCGCGATGGTAACATTAAATTTAAGTGGGCGAATAAGGAATATAATAAAAATATGTAAATTTCAAGTAAAGTAAAGGCTAAAAGGCATTACTATAATAAACCGATCCAAAGAGGTCAGGTTGACGAAAGGGCAGACGGATGAAGTCCAAGTCAATTCCGCTAACGTTCAACCGGCAGCCGTTAGACAAGTACCGAAACATGATCTCGAGTTGTTTATTAATCAGAGTGACTTATACGAAACTTTGTCGTGAATATTGCAGCAGTCTAAGACCTACAAATGTAATTATCCAGATAATATGCTGACAAACAATAACTTATGATGCGAACCATCTCTTTGCATATGCTGTGCATCTCACTCTTACAATACGCTTTTCGCCTATAGACCCATTCCAGCAAAACCGCGCTCTACGGAACGTTTCTTAAAATGGCCGTGATGACAACTAATTTATACTCTCACCAAATAGAGTGCAGATTACGGCTTCACTAACAATCGCTAAAAGATATCTAAACTAAGCTATTTTAGACCTGTTAGATGCTTAGTTGGACATAAGGCAGCTCTTCGCCAAATGTATACAGTCTGCGTTCGTTAATAATTCAATTACATGCATAAACTTGTGGTTAGTTCTAGAAGGATCAATAGAAAGTGGTTGTAAGCGGCATGAACTGTATGGGAATCCCTGCTAAGCCAACAAATAACTTCATATACGAATATTGGAACACGAATGCTGCATCTTAGTGGCTACCAGAATCGCTCACCAATCACTTCGCAGTTTAGCAACACTATGACTGCAGCCAATAGTTCTTAAAAAATGTATGAATCACTGGCCATTATTCCAACAAATGTAAAACAGATAAATGCAATTAAAAATATGGTGTTAAGCTTTTAAGCACAATCTGCTAAATCTTCATATGCTGTCACTACATTTTCTTCTCAAAATTTATTTGCACCCAACTGAAGTGCAATCCAATGACTAAGCGTGAAAAATACACAGTAATCACTAAAAGAACCATTTTAGTTTGTGTTGGTTAAATTAAAAACTTTGAACATGAGCAAAATGCAGTTGCAAGTGAAAACAACACGAAATTTGAAAACAAAATATATGAGGAAACCAAACATTTTAAATGGCGTAATGATAGAATAATAATCGTGCAGGAAACTTGCAACTTGCAACATTCAAAATAATATTGCATTCCAGAAAAA
>NW_024393022.1:0-3418 GCF_016617805.1 Bactrocera tryoni
GCAACTCAATATCGGCTGCTAAATGTGTATATACAAGAAAATCGAATTTATGCCTGAATGTAAGATTTTCGAATTCTTCCAAATGCACTGCCGTTATGGCTTTATGTCAACTTCGGTAAGATGAAGAAGGTTAATTAACTTAAATGTGTGAAGCTAATGATTTAAGGCAACTCAATATCGACTGCTAAATGTGTATATACAAGAAAATCGACTTTATACCTGAATATAAGATTGTCGAATTCTTCCAAATGCACTGCCGTTATGGCTTTATGTCAACTTCGGTAAGATGAAGAAGGTTAATTAACTTAAATATGTTAAACTAATGATTTAAAGCAACTCAATATCGACTGCTAAATGTGTATATACAAGAAAATCGACTTTATACCTGAATATAAGATTGTCGAATTCTTCCAAATGCACTGCCGTTATGGCTTTATGTCAACTTCGGTAAGATGAAGAAGGTTAATTAACTTAAATGTGTGAAGCTAATGATTTAAGGCAACTCAATATCGACTGCTAAATGTGTATATACAAGAAAATCGACTTTATACCTGAATATAAGATTGTCGAGATTTTCCAAATGCACTGCCGTTATGGCTTTATGTCAACTTCGGTAAGATGAAGAAGGTTAATTAACTTAAATGTGTGAAGCTAATGATTTAAGGCAACTCAATATCGACTGCTAAATGTGTATATACAAGAAAATCGACTTTATACCTGAATATAAGATTGTCGAATTCTTCCAAATGCACTGCCGTTATGGCTTTATGTCAACTTCGGTAAGATGAAGAAGGTTAATTAACTTAAACGTGTGAAGCTAATGATTTAAGGCAACTCAATATCGACTGCTAAATGTGTATATACAAGAAAATCGACTTTATACCTGAATATAAGATTGTCGAATTCTTCCAAATGCACTGCCGTTATGGCTTTATGTCAACTTCGGTAAGATGAAGAAGGTTAATTAACTTAAATGTGTGCAGCTTATGATTTAAGTCAACTCAATATCGACTGCTAAATGTGTATATACAAGAAAATCGAATTTATGCCTGAACATAAGATTGTCGAATTCTTCCAAATGCACTGCCGTTATGGCTTTATGTCAACTTCGGTAAGATGAAGAAGGTTAATTGACTTAAATATGTTAAACTAATGATTTAACGCAACCCAATATCGACTGCTAAATGTGTATATACAAGAAAATAGACTTTACGCTTGAACATAAGATTGTCGAATTCTTCCAAATGCACTGCCGTTATGGCTTTATGTCAACTTCGGTAAGATGAAGAAGGTTAATTAACTTAAATATGTTAAACTAATGATTTAACGCAACCCAATATCGACTGCTAAATGTGTATTTACAAGAAAATAGACTTTACGCTTGAACATAAGATTGTCGGATTCTTCCAAATGCACTGCCGTTATGGCTTTATGTCAACTTCGGTAAGATGAAGAAGGTTAATTGACTTAAATATGTTAAGCTAATGATTTAAAGCAACTCAATATCGACTGCTAAATGTGTATATACAAGAAAATCGACTTTATACCTGAATATAAGATTGTCGAATTCTTCCAAATGCACTGCCGTTATGGCTTTATGTCAACTTCGGTAAGATGAAGAAGGTTAATTAACTTAAATATGTTAAGTTAATGATTTAAAGCAACTCAATATCGACTGCTAAATGTGTATATACAAGAAAATCGACTTTATACCTGAATATAAGATTGTCGAATTCTTCCAAATGCACTGCCGTTATGGCTTTATGTCAACTTCGGTAAGATGAAGGAAGCTAATTAACTTAAATATTTGATGCTAATGATTTGAAGCAACTCAATATCGACTGCAAAGTGTGTTTTTACAAGGAAATCGACTTTACGCTTGAACATAAGATTGTCGGATTCTTCCAAATGCACTGCCGTTATGGCTTTATGTCAACTTCGGTAAGATGAAGAAGGTTAATTGACTTAAATATGTTAAACTAATGATTTAAAGCAACTCAATATCGACTGCTAAATGTGTATATACAAGAAAATCGACTTTATACCTGAATATAAGATTGTCGAATTCTTCCAAATGCACTGCCGTTATGGCTTTACGTCAACTTCAGTAAGATGAAGAAGGTTAATAAGCGTAAATATTTGATGCTAATGATTTAAAGCAACTCAATATCGACTGCTAAATGTGTATATATAAGAAAATCGACTTTATACCTGAATATAAGATTGTCGAATTCTTCCAAATGCACTGCCGTTATGGCTTTATGTCAACTTCAGTAAGATGAAGAAGGTTAATTAACTTAAATATTTGATGCTAATGATTTAAAGCAACTCAATATCGACTGCTAAATGTGTATATATAAGAAAATCGACTTTATACCTGAATATAAGATTGTCGAATTCTTCCAAATGCACTGCCGTTATGGCTTTATGTCAACTTCGGTAAGATGAAGAAGGTTAATTGACTTAAATATGTTAAACTAATGATTTAAAGCAACTCAATATCGACTGCTAAATGTGTATATACAAGAAAATCGACTTTATACCTGAATATAAGATTGTCGAATTCTTCCAAATGCACTGCCGTTATGGCTTTATGTCAACTTCGGTAAGATGAAGAAGGTTAATTAACTTAAATATTTGATGCTAATGATTTGAAGCAACTCAATATCGACTGCTAAATCTGTATATACAAGAAAACCGACTTTACGCTTGAACATAAGATTGTCGGATTCTTCCAAATGCACTGCCGGTATGGCTTTATGTCAACTTCGGTAAGATGAAGAAGGTTAATTAACTTAAATGTGTGAAGCTAATGATTTAAGGCAACTCAATATCGACTGCTAAATGTGTATATACAAGAAAATCGACTTTATACCTGAATATAAGATTGTCGAATTCTTCCAAATGCACTGCCGTTATGGCTTTATGTCAACTTCGGTAAGATGAAGAAGGTTAATTGACTTAAATATGTTAAACTAATGATTTAAAGCAACTCAATATCGACTGCTAAATGTGTATATACAAGAAAATTGACTTTATACCTGAATATAAGATTGCCGAATTCTTCTAAATGCACTGCCGTTGTGGCTTTATGTCAACTTCGGTAAGATGAAGAAGGTTAATTAACTTTAATATTTAATGTTAATGATTTAAAGCAACTCAATATCGACTGCTAAATGTGTATATTCAAGAAAATCGACTTTATACTTGAATATAAGATTGTCCGAATTCTTTCCAAATGCACTGCCGTTATGGCTTTATGTCAACTTCGGTAAGATGAAGAAGGTTAATTAACTTAAATATGTTGAAGCTAATGATTTGAAGCAACTCAATATCGACTGCTTAATGTGTATATACAAGGAAATCGATTTTACACCTGAACATAAGATTGTCGGATTCTTCCAAATGCACTACCGTT
>NW_024393023.1:0-1178 GCF_016617805.1 Bactrocera tryoni
GGAGACGACGGATATTACTTAACTATTCCTCAGCAGGATTCCTTAAGAAATAAAACTGTATCATGCATGCAATATTACGCATACCGCTTAATGATTAGGACCAGTCAATTTAATTCGCTGCACTATTACAAGGATTTGTTTAGTCAATATTGTGTGGATATGATGGCAAAGATGATTTCGGAACGATTAAATTTTATAAGGCGAAACCAACAAAAACTTAGAGCAGATGACTTTATTCATCTGAGGGATGCTTTGAACCAAGACGCAAGCGTGAATGCCGCCGACATCGGACAGCGCGTCATCTTACCGTCATCATTTACTGGATGTGCGAGGTTTCTAAACGAAAAGACGCATGATG
The DNA here is from genome assembly GCF_016617805.1 of Bactrocera tryoni. Taxonomy (NCBI): domain Eukaryota; kingdom Metazoa; phylum Arthropoda; class Insecta; order Diptera; family Tephritidae; genus Bactrocera; species Bactrocera tryoni. Next base: position 359 of record NW_024393023.1, read on the forward strand.
CCATGTCCTATGTGCGCAACCACGGCCGGCCAGATCTATTCGTCACTTTTACGTGCAACCCTGAATGGGAAGAGATAAAGCAGGAACTTTTCCCCGGCCAACGGTCTTTCGACCGGCATGACATCATTGCTCGAGTATTCCTTCTAAAAATGAAAAAAATTATAAAAATATTCACGAAAGACGCGATTTTTGGACCGGTCAAATGTTATATGCTTAGTGTTGAATGGCAAAAAAGAGGATTGCCGCATTGTCATATGTTGTTTTGGCTGGAGACAAAAATACAGCCCGATCAGATCGACGAAATAATCGTCGCTGAGCTGCCTAATAAAGACGAAGACCCAGTGTTATTTGACATAGTCACAAAACATATGGTACACGGGCCATGTGGGCAAGAAAATTTGAATTCACTATGCATAAAGAATGGCATATGCTCAAAAAAATACCCACGACGATCCTTAAATGAGACCCAGACCGGTGAGGACGGATATCCCGTATATCGACGTCGCGACTCCAGCAACGGAGGTCAGGTCGCTACTTTAAACATCCGAGGCAGAGCGGTCAACATAGACAACAGGTGGATCGTTCCATACTCTCCAATTTTATTGCAATTTTTTAATGCTTACATAAACGTTGAATTCTGCTATACCGTCCAAGCAATTAAGTATATTTGCAAATACATCAACAAAGGATCGGACCAAGCCACTTTCGGTGTCAGAAATGCTCACGACAAAGTGGAAAATTATTTGAACGGACGGTACATTAGTACATCGGAGGCAGTGTGGAGATTGTTAGAGTTTCCTATTCAGGATCGACACCCCAC
>NW_024393024.1:0-1230 GCF_016617805.1 Bactrocera tryoni
CATCTGGCTCAAGCAGCTCACGACTTCCGGTCTTTGACCAAGTATCCTCTGGGTAGCCTAAGAACATCCGTTCGAAGGCGAGCTAATGTGAGAAGGCGAAAAATCCCCTGCATAGGGCTGTGCGCTGGGTTTGGGACCCGCCACGTAAAAAACACCCCCAGTGAAGAGCTACAACCAGCCTCGGATGAGAGACCCCCCTTTTGATGACGACCATGTCAAACGAAATAAGGACTACGAATTGAGGACATGCACCTGGAATGTCCGGTCCCTTAATTGGGAAGGTGCCGCTGCCCAGCTGGTTGATGTCCTCGTTAGGTTAGAGGTACAGGTGGGATTCGTGGTGGGAGAGAGACTTCGTCGCCGAGTACTATCATTCACTCCGGTGAATGAACGTCTAGCCACAATCCGCATCAAAGCGAGGTTCTTCAACATATCGCTGATTTGCGCCCACGCCCCGACGGAAGAGAAGGACGATGTGACCAAAGATGCCTTCTATGAGCGCTTGGAGCGCACTTATGAGAGCTGCCCCCGCCACGATATCAAAATCGTGCTTGGCGATTTTAACGCCAGGGTGGGCAAAGAAGGTATCTTTGGTATTACGGTCGGTAAATTCAGCCTCCACGATGAAACATCCCCAAATGGGTTGAGGCTGATCGACTTCGCCGGGGCTCGAAATATGGTTTTCTGTAGTACTAGATTCCAGCATAAGAAGATTCATCAAGCCATTTGGCTGTCTCCGGATCGAGAAACTACCAAACCAGATCGATCATGTTGTGATAGACGGAAGACAAAAATATTTCGACGTTTGGGCATTCAATTAAAAAAGTCTTTGTGTTTTTGCCCCCAGTGGTATGCGTATAAATCCATATCTATCTCAATTAGTTTTGGGTGAATATAAAAAGCACACATTTCAAAATTTTGGTCTGGCATTTTGGCTTTAAGTGACTAAAGCCAGTCATCAGATTATTGGATATGGAAAACTTTTACGAAAAGCTCTGTTGCCGCTTTATAGAATGCGACAAATTTGTTTTTTTGCTTTGGGAGATCATTAAACACAAACGAAAGAAATGGAGTTTTTCTTGAGCAAATACAGTGACACACAATGTGTTTTTCTTACCATTTTAAACCAGCCTACTAAACTGCTCAGATTGTATGAAAAAGCTGTCAGCAATAATTTTACTATAGTTGTTAAAAAAATGGGAGACCTCATTAGAAACGGGATATTTACCA
>NW_024393025.1:0-1758 GCF_016617805.1 Bactrocera tryoni
GATTTATGTGTATAAATAGAAAATGTCTATAGTTTATGAATATGCAATAAATATCCTACTATGAGCAAAAACTAGTAAGACTTTGTTCATAATTTTGAAATTCTTGGTTTTTATTCAAAATCTATGTGGTTTCCCTCAAAGTAATACTCCATGATCTCAATACACTTTTGGTAACGTTCTTTTTAATCCTCGGAACAGTTGTTAAATTTCTAAATTCTGAATAGCCAGATTTCGCTAAATCAGGCGCATACGGTGGTTGCGGCCCGCTATTGGTCGAAAATTTTACGAAAAATCACGAAGAATCAATTCAGTATGCATTATAGTGGTGCAAAATTCGTCGTCAACGTGTTATTGACTCTCTTTAAATATGTAACTAGCACCAATCAAAAAAACTTTCTCGCGAAAAACAACTATCACAAAGGCCTTTTTCAACATTCTGAACATTTTGTTTTTTAAAAAGAAAAGTCATTCATTGAAAACTTTAAGTATCGGTAATACCTAAGCTTTTTGCCGATCAAATAACGGATTTCGTAAAGAGAATATGTGAGCCATACATGTACATCATTATGGTTTAGGGAGAATAAGCATGTTGACTTTATTAAAGTTTTCAATAATGTAAATCAGTCGATATTCTTGGTTTTCAGCCCAGATTTCTTCAATAGCTACCTTGGTATCTCAATTATAGAAGACAAAAATTGATGATGAATGATGATAATATTTTAGATATAATTTATGTATCTTTATTTGTGATATAAGATCAAGTCATGTCGACCAGATACCGCTGCTATTTAGTAACAATATTTCTTGAGCTTAATAGTAGTCGTTAAGTTAAAGGATAGTCTAAAAAATTAAATGATGATTATATTGGAATATGACTTTGTGGTATGGAATCGTATTTAATAAAATTAGAGTCCGTACAAAACAAGTTTTACTTTTTGCCTTCGGACATTTCCGATTAAATTCTAGGTTAAGTTTTCCTTCAAACGTTAGTCGTTTCACCCTTCTGAATCTCCTTAAACTTTACTCCTGAATATAATAATTATAGTGTTCTTTTCTCATGTCTGAATTTCATTCACCCAGCCATTTCTCCGACAGATGTCATCAAAAAATTCCGAAAAAATTGTTTACACACTTCATGATAAACCTCATGATATGTGAAAAAAAGTTCAACTGTAGAATAAAAATTTCTATGAAAAAAATGTCAAGAACACTGGCCAGATTACCCTACCGACCCTTTAATATATTTTACGCAACCTCGCGATCGCCGTTAAATTATAAAAGAATTTTTTTTTTCACAAATTTATTGACTTGGTTTTCTTATACCAATCACGAAATTTGAAAGAGTTGCCACCTGTTTACAAAATAAAATCAAAATATGTTAATATATAGCAGCTAACAGAATACTTGACATATAATTGAAGTAATACCTAGATCAAAAAAATAGTTTTAACAGTCTTGCCACCTATTGGAAAATTAAATATTTGAAAAATTAATATAAGACAGGCAGGCAAAACTAAAATTTGACAAATATCTGAAAGAATAAAAAAGTTCAAAAATTATATTTTGAACAGCGTTGCCATCTGTTTGAAAATGTAAAATAAAAATCTTTTAATATACTATATAGCAGATATGTATCAGAATACTTGAAACTGAAATAATTACTCTTTTAAGCTTAGGCAAATATTTCCAGAGGTTACAATTTCATTTGAAAAGCCAAAATATTTTAAATCTATTAGCCAAACTGAAATCCTTACAACA
>NW_024393026.1:0-1126 GCF_016617805.1 Bactrocera tryoni
TAGGAACCAATGATGATAGCGGAATAAAACTTTACACAAATACGGTATTTGAAAAATATGTAAATGACGGATAATGAAATCTCGATTATCACTTTATCATGCGAGAGTATAAAATGTTCGGTGACACCCGAACTTAGCCCTTTCCTTACTTGTTCTATTATAAATAACTGAAGGAAAGAGTGTGTCGAACATCGAAATAAAAATTAGTACTTACAACATCGCAATAGAGCACATTTAGTTGTTGTCCTGTCATACCGCCCTATTCTAATAGGGTTTTCTTTCTCGGTTTGAGTATCGGTTAAAGAAAAATAATATTTTTTTACATTTTACTGGTTCTTATACACTTAATACCTTTAAATATATACATATGTATATTGCATATCATCAAATTTTAATTTAAAAGAAAAACAAATACACTTACTTATGCTTTCTCTTTTTCAGTTATCGCCATAAATATGTTCCGTAAATTCGATTAGTTCATCATCAACATAATTTCCGAGTTCATTTTGGTTGAAATGAAACTATATTGAGGGGACATAGATGCCATTCAAAGGCTTGCACCGGCATACTGGCGGTCATACCAACGAGCTGAAACACTCGTCCGAAATGCTTTTGGATCGTGCAAAAGCTGCATTGAAGCAGAAGGAGACTATTTGAATAAAATAAATTGATTTTGCCGAAAAAAATTATTAGTTCTGTTTTTTTAAAGTCTGTTTTCCTCTGGGAACATCTTGTATTCCACTCAGCATTCCAAAATTGAGTATTTATGAGCGTACGCCAGTCTTTCATTTGATTGTCGTGGCAAAGCTCTGGAAAAAATGCCGCAGAAGCGTATCCTACATATCCATTCTCATGAATAATTTGAACGATACGACTCCTCATTAATTTTAGATCCATATAATGTTTAATGTCTCCACTGCTGATTCCTGCATCCACTGCTAAGCGCTTGAATCGATCATCGATAGTAGGTGTTCTGCCTCTGCGGTTGAAGGAAAATTGCTTATAGCATTTCTATGTCATTTGGAAAAAACGTTGACACAACTGTATTGGGCCAATGAGGATTACTTTGAAAGGGGACGACGTAGATATTAAAGAATATATAGAATTTTAAAATTATGAAAAGTCT
>NW_024393027.1:0-1797 GCF_016617805.1 Bactrocera tryoni
CAATGCACTTATGCCAACGGATTTTCCAATCTTCGAAACACTGGTTGCAGTCACTTTCCGGGATGGCCTCCAGTTCCAAAATCAAAATATTGACCAATATATTCGGTAAAAAATTAGCCACATGCACTGGTATTCACATATTTGGTATCTGGGCCGCTGAGAAGTTATAGTTATAGCCTGATTTCGACAATTTTTGCGCGATAGATGAAATACCTGCAGAACTCTATTTGTAAATTTTTTTTCTGATAACTTTTTTTGATGTTTCTTCATTTGTATGATGGGAATGTTTGGGTAACCTCACACACCATTTGGTTGAAATTGGTAAAGTAATACCCGATATATACATTATTTTACCTAAAGGTATATGGTGCCACTCTCACTGTACAAATTATACACTGGCCTTCCATAAAGCCTTTCCCTGCCATCTAGGTATTCACTATCCAACTTTAATGCTTGTGTCGCAATTATTAAGTTTTATGTGGAGAGTAGGCTTGATTTACCGATTTTCAGAGTGCACGAAGAAGTACTAAATAGACTGACGAAGATTTTAGCTTAAAGAAGTCAAATCAAAATCTTCATATAATTTGTGAATATTTCAAAAATTTCAAAGTCTTCAACCGTTTGTAATCATAAATACCGTCATTAACTTGCAGTGATCTTTCGAAAGCCATCACTATCGAAAAAAGTTCTTCCACCCATAATTTTATCACACACCAGAAATTCATTTGCCACACGCTGGCCACAAAATTTGAATACTTTTTATGAAATCGTGTATTTTTTACTCGCAACAAAGTTGTTAAGGAGAGTATTATAGTTTTGTTCACATAACGGTTGTTTGTAAGTCCTAAAACTAAAAGAGTCAGATATAGGGTTATATATACCAAAGTGATCAGGGTGACGAGTAGAGTCGAAATCCGGATGTCTGTCTGTCCGTCCGTCCGTCTGTCCGTCCGTCCGTGCAAGCTGTAACTTGAGTAAAAATTGAGATATCATGATGAAACTTGGTACACGTATTCCTTGGCTCCATAAGAAGGTTAAGTTCGAAGATGGGCAAAATCGGCCAACTGCCACGCCCACAAAATGGCGGAAACCGAAAACCTATAAAGTGTCATAACTAAGCCATAAATAAAGATATTAAAGTGAAATTTGGCACAAAGGATCGCATTAGGGAGGGGCATATTTGGACGTAATTTTTTTGGAAAAGTGGGCGTGGCCCCGCCCCCTACTAAGTTTTTTGTACATATCTCGGAAACTACTATAGCTATGTCAACCAAACTCTACAGAGTCGTTTTCTTCAGGCATTTCCATATACAGTTCAAAAATGGAAGAAATCGGATAATAACCACGCCCACCTCCCATACATAGGTTATGTTGAAAATCACTAAAAGTGCGTTAACCGACTAACAAAAAACGTCAGAAACACTAAATTTTACGGAAGAAATGGCAGAAGGAAGTGGCCTCGCCCACTTATGGACCAAAGACCATATCTCAGGAACTACTAGACCGATTTCAACGAAATTCGGTATATAGTATTTTCTTAACACTCTGATGACATGTACGAAATATGGGTGAAATCGGTTCACAACCACGCCTTCTTCCAATATAACGCTATTTTGAATTCCATCTGATGCTTTCTCTGTATACATTAGGAACCAATGATGATAACGGAATAAAACGTTACACAAATACGGTATTTGAAAAATATGTAAATAACGGATAATGAAATCTCGATTATCACTTTATCATGCGAGAGTATAAAATGTTCGGTGACACCCGAACTTAGCCCTTCCTTACTTG
>NW_024393028.1:0-2133 GCF_016617805.1 Bactrocera tryoni
TGGGTGCAGCTTCCTTCTGCAATTTCTTCCGTAAAATTTAGTGTTTCTGACGTTTTTTGTTAGTCGGTTAACGCACTTTTAGTGATTTTCAACATAACCTTTGTATGGTTTTTTTTTTTAACTGTATATGGAAATGCCTGAAGAGAACGACTCTGTAGAGTTTGGTTGGCATAGCTATAGTAGTTTCCGAGATACGTACAAAAAACTTAGTAGGGGGCGGGGCCACGCCCACTTTTCCAAAAAAATTACGTCCAAATACGCCCCTCCCTAATGCGATCCCTTGTGCCAAATTTCACTTTAATATCTTTATTTATGGCTTAGTTATGACACTTTATAGGTTTTCGGTTTACGCCATTTTGTGGGCGTGGCAGTTGGCCGATTTTGCCCATCTTCGAACTTAACCTTCTTATGGAGCCAAGGAATACGTGTACCAAGTTTCATCATGATATCTCAATTTTACTCAAGTTACAGCTTGCACGGACGGACGGACGGACAGACGGACGGACGGACAGACGATAGAGCTGTCCGGATTTCGACTCTACTCGTCACCCTGATCACTTTGGTATATATAACCCTATATCTGACTCTTTTAGTTTTAGGACTTACAAACAACCGTTATGTGAACAAAACTATAATACTCTCCTTAGCAACATTGTTGCGAGAGTATAAAAATCAGATTAACGAAATATACATCAAATTATAAATTTGAACAACATACATTCCAACATACGTACATACACACATGTGCATTTAAACATACACATCTTTTTAAAGTCCATATTAGCATCTCTTCTGCAATACCACTTGTTCTTTGTCAAACAAAAACAAGCAGGATTGCAAGAAAAACAAAAAAAAAACATTACAGCATATTCTTTGCCCACATGCATTAGCACTAATAAGTCGTGCATACTTATGTACAAAGCATATTGATCTCTTCGTCGCAATTGCACAAAAACAAGTACATACAAGCCAATTATTAGGGTGTGCCTATATACCTATATAGAAAATACTTAAAAATAATATTGTGGTTTGAAAACAAATCATATAAAATAGAAACAAATTTAAATAGCAAGTATACAAGTAACGGTATTAATAAAACAAATAATCCGTCTTTTACGAAAAAAAAAGTTTATATACTTAAAATAGTATTCAGTTCACACTGAGAAACTTTTTCTTCATTTTAAAAAATATTTCTTCATAGAACTAAAATAATGAACAATAACAAAAATCATAGCACACCTGGAGCTACACGCTCAAAACAGATTGCTAAATTTATTTCAGAAAGTGACAGTTTAACAAGATACTGCACTAGATTTGCCTCTTCACCGATTCACGAAAACTCGGAATCGTTACCAGAAATCAGAAATACACTCAGTCCTTTTTTTACGCGATCTCTTTTTACGCTATTTCACTTTAACGCGGTTATTTTTGCAGCGCAAATTCCTTTTTTTACGCGAATTTCTCACTTTAACGCGATTGCTTTTTTTTCGTTTTTTGCTTGGTCTTAAACTTGCAGCAGAATTCAAAAATTATTTTGTGTGCAAATGACATCTGATGCTGAACGTGAAACGAATTCTTTCAAAAAGAATTGAGTTCTGTATGCTAAGATATGTAAAGTAATTACATCGGAATTTACTGCTGTCCAAAAAGAAGCATTCAAACAAAATTAACTGAATTTATGGTGCAAACTCAGTCAGAGATGCTAAGTCAATCAGAACATCAATCCATAGTTCTTACTATTGATTCTGATACAAATTCTAGTGATAATCAGTGCCGGCCATCAAAATAAGCGGATAAGAATAACTTCCAATTACGGATAATGACAGTGATTAAACAGCATTCAACGGTTTTTTCAATAAATCTACCTATTTTCTATTTTCTTCTCTTTTATATATGGTTTTTGTTTTGTATTTTTTATTTTGTTATGAATGAATAAATCATAAGTCTGAAATTTGAAACTTATTGTATTGTTTTTGAATATTTTTTTGCGCGTATATTTTGGTATACGCGATATTTTTTATATTCGGAACCAATTCGTCAGTTAATATTGGAAAACTAACCATTTTTACGCGATTTTTTTTTACGCGATTAGTGGCAGAACCAAAAATCGCGTAAAAAAAGGACTGAGTGTAT
>NW_024393029.1:0-1302 GCF_016617805.1 Bactrocera tryoni
GATAGAAATTGTTATATATGAGAAAATGACCGGAATGACAATACAGTTTCCTTCCGCAAGCGCCTGTTATCTATACATTCTTTTCTTTTCAGTTCGAGAGATAACCCCGAATTTTAAATGTATTGCTGCATTTTGTTTAAAACTGTTTTCGCATGTTATTTAGTTTTTAAGCACCCATGCTTATCCGTGCGCAGAACAATAAAATCTACCTGTTTGTCTTGAGGCAAAATTAGTGGATAGTAAGCTTAGTATAGCCTGGAAAACACTTACATTCTTCTTCTCTTACTGGCATGGAAACCGCTAACGCGGTTATAGCCGCGTCAACAACAGTGCGACAGTCGTTTCTTCTTTTCGCAAGGTGGCGCCAATTGGAGATTCCAAGCGAAGCCGTGAGTCCACAGTAAAAATTGCCACACCCGCCAATAAAGGAGTTTTCAATAAGATCAGAATTCGGTATATTAGGGATATGAGGTTCAAAACCAAGGTCTAACCCAATTACATTTCGAATTTCTGTGGTGAACCATATAATTTTCAAGGAAACTACTACATTTAATTTCGTTAAAATATTACACATTTTTACCAACATAAAAAGTTTAAGCTGGTAACATGGGTTTACGGGTTTCAAACAATCGTTTTATTATTTTATAAAATTTTTCAGCACCACTAGAATATTGTCCCAGATTTTCAAGTTGATCTGAGTAATAGTTTTGAGGTACAGCCTTGAGAACTTGTTCGCTAGGCTTAGAGTGGGCCGTCTTTAAACGCGTTTTTGTCGAAACTGTGTTTTTGAAGTCGATAGCTCACTCAATTGATCTTCATGAAATATCTCTTTGAGATACAATTCTTAAAATTATCTCTTTTCCGGGAGGAACCGGAAATGGCATCGCAAAGGCTAAGTTTAAAATAGTGTTTTTGCAAAATTTTTAGTATTTCCCGTTGTTAATAGTGAATGAAAACGAAAGTAGTGTGTGAAACTTTATATAGGATATATGAAAACTTATTTTCAAGCAATTTTGTCGTGATATAATATATAAAGTATTATCACGATATTCACGATTTTGAAACGTCCGGCTTTCTTTATCATATATATGTTTATTTTATATATTATTACATTTATTAGGAAAATATACAGGCTATTAAACCTAATGATAGGAGGACTGGGATTAATAGCTGGATGTTTTCTATAAGTAACCTATTTACGGTTTGATCCATTTAAGAGACAAGATACACTATTGCAGTTAAAACACGCTCTCTGTTTTCACTACGATAACTCAAATATTGGCCGATATTGCGGTATAAAGT
>NW_024393030.1:0-616 GCF_016617805.1 Bactrocera tryoni
GAATACTTTAGCCGCTAGAGCGTTTACAAAGTTGAAACAAACATGTGATTTTTCTCAGAGCACTATTGCCTCGCTCCTGGTTGGGATAGAAAACAGGTTGAGGGCTTTTCTAAAAGATCCTTAAATTATCTAACCGATGCTATTTATTTGACCCACCTACGTCGAATACTTTAGCCGCTAGAGCGTTTGGAAAGTTGAAACAAACATGTGATTTTTCTCAAAACACTACATTTGTTTGTGAACATTATTGCCACGCTCCTGGTAGGAATAGAAAATAAGTTGAAGGCTTTTCTAAAAGCACCTTAAATTATCGAACCGATGCTATTTATTTGACCCACCTACGTTGAATACTTCAGCCGCTAGAGCGTTTACAAAGTTGAAACAAACATGTGATTTTTCTCAAAACACTACATTTGTTTGTGAACATTATTGCCACGCTCCTGGTAGGAATAGAAAATAAGTTGAAGGCTTTTCTAAAAGCACCTTAAATTATCGAACCGATGCTATTTATTTGACCCACCTACGTTGAATACTTCAGCCGCTAGAGCGTTTACAAAGTTGAAACAAACATGTGATTTTTCTCAAAACACTACATTTGTTTGTGAACATTATTGCC
>NW_024393031.1:0-1167 GCF_016617805.1 Bactrocera tryoni
ATTTTCGAATCAAACTAAGCATATGTATGTATAGAATGATCCATCTCGAGGTTCCCTACTGTTAAAAAAGAACGCAGAAAATTCAAATTTAATGGGAAATGTTTATTATCATTCGAAAGAACATTCTTTGGCAATTATTTTTTGAAGATAGGTCTCAGATGGTCCATTCGTTAAGTCCAATTTTCGATGACTCGTTTGAGCATTTCGACTGGTAACTGGTGTGATAACACGCAGCGGGTGTGTCCGCATAGACTTTAGGCTTTACACAGGACAGGAAAAAAGTCTAACGGTGTGATATCACACGATCTTGGTGGCCAATCGACCGGCCCAAAACGTGAAATTATCTGCTCACCGAAGTGTTCTCTCAATAAATCCATTGATTGATGCGATGTGTGGGAAGTGGCGCCGTCTTGTTGAAACCAAATGTCGCCGAGATCACGAGCTTCAATTTCAGGCATCAAATAGTCGGTTATCATGGCGCGATAATGGTCGCCATTGACGGTTACGTTCTCACCGGCATCATTTTTGAAGAAATATGTACCGATGATTCCGCCGGTCCTCAAACCACACCAAACCGTTGTTTTTCCTGGATGAAATGGCAGCTCTTGAATCTCTTCAGGTTGCTCTTCGTCCGAAATGCGGCAATTTTGGTTGTTTGCAGCAATTGAGCCAGAAATGGGCCTCATCGCTGTACAAAATTTGCCTTGAAAACGTCGGATCTTTTTGGAACTATTCAAGAAGTCATAGAGGCAGAAACGATGTCTTTTGGGAAGGTCGAGCGGCTGCAGTTCTTGCACAAGGTGAATTTTGTAGGCGTTCAATTTTAAGATATCGACGTAAAATGGATCAAGTCGTTCCATATGTCAATATGAGTTCCAGCAAACGGTGCCGAATCGACTTTCCCTGGCCTTTGTGTACACTCTCAGCTACGGCTGTTATTGAATTTTTCGTAATAAAATTCAACGTTTTGTAAACGTTGTTCAAGCGTAAATCTTTCAAAAAAGAGTATCTCTGCTTAAATCGCCCGTTAGTAAGCCGTAAGCGCTATGCAAAAACAACAGATTTTTTGAAATTTCGTAAGATGATATACTAAAAGAAAGTCCAGCAGGACTAGTCGAACCGATATTACGAAATATACTTATATAGAGTCTGAAGCAAGATTCAAAC
>NW_024393032.1:0-1188 GCF_016617805.1 Bactrocera tryoni
TTTTTGAGAAAAATCACATTTTTGTTTCAACATTGTAAACGCTCTAGCAGCTAAAGTATTCGACTTAGGTGGGTCAAATAAATTGCACCGGTTAGATAATTAAAGGAGCTTTTAGAAAAGCCCTCAATCTATCCTCTATCCCTACCAGGAGCGTGACAATAGTGTTCAAAAACAAATCTAGTTTTTTGAGAAAATCACAATTTTGTTTCAACCTTCTAAACGCTCCAGCAGCTTAAGTATTCGACTTAGGTGGGTCAAATAAATTGCACCGGTTAGACAATTAAAAGAGCTTTTAGAAAAGCCCTCAATCTATCCTCTATCCCTACCAGGAGCATGGCAATAGTGTTCACAAACAAATTTAGTTTTTTGAGAAAAATCACATTTTTGTTTCAACATTGTAAACGCTCTAGCGGCTAAAATATTCGACGTAGGTGGGTCAAATAAATTGCACCGGTTAGATAATTAAAAGAGCTTTTAGAAAAGCCCTTAATCTATCCTCTATCAATACCAGGAGCGTGGCAATAGTGTTCAAAAACAAATCTAGTTTTTTGAGAAAATCACATTTTTGTTTCAATATTGTAAACGCTCTAGCGGCTAGAGTATTCGACGTAGGTGGGTCAAATAAATTGAACCGGTTAGATAATCAAAATAGCTTATAGAAAAACCCTCAATCTACCCTCTATCCCTACCAGGAGCGTGGCAATAGTGTTCACAAACAAATTTAGTTTTTTGAGAAAATCACATTTTTGTTTCAACATTGTAAACGCTCTAGCGGCTAAAGTATTCGAAGTAGGTGGATCAAATAAATTGCACCGGTTAGATAATTAAAAGAGCTTTTAGAAAAGCCCCGAATCTATCCTCTATCCCTACCAGGAGCGTGGCAATAATGTTCACAAACAAATGTAGTTTTTTGAGAAAATCACATTTTTATTTCAACTTTCTAAACGCTCCAGCAGCTAAAGTGTTCGACGTAGGTGGGTCAAATAAATTGCACCGGTTAGATAATTAAAAGAGCTTTTAGAAAAGCCCTTAATCTATCCTCTATCCCTACCAGGAGCGTGGCAATAGTGTTCACAAACAAATCTAGTTTTTTGAGAAAATCACATTTTTGTTTCAACCTTCTAAACGCTCCAGCAGCTAAAGTATTCGACGTAGGTGGATCAAATAAATTGCACCGGTTAGATAATT
>NW_024393033.1:0-2169 GCF_016617805.1 Bactrocera tryoni
ACCTTAGCAAGCTGATCAACCTTACAGTTTCCTGCAATACCATTGCTGCCAGGCACCCAAACCATTCAAGACCGATATCGATTGCAATTCAACAAAATAAATGAATGATTATGACTAGACACGAGACTATAATTTGTCAGCGTGACAACGCACGGACTCGGTTAAAACTAGTTGAAAACAGCGGCTAAAGAGTTTTGAAGTAAGAATGTGTTTCGCGAATTTCGCTCAACTTATGGTCAACATAATCGACCCACTAAACATACCATTCGCAATACTATCACCCATTTTGGGACCCAGCAGCCATTATTGGCTAATATTCGATCGGGTAGATCACGCCCAGCGCGCAATAAAGAAAATATAGCAGCCGTAGCTGAAAGTATACACGAAGACCGTGGATAGTCGATTCGGTGCCGTTCGCAACAAGTCCGACTGACTTATGGAACGTCTTGGCGCATTTTACATCCAGCTCTTAAATTGAAAGCGTACAAAATAGAGCTTGCACAAGAACTGAAGCCTTCCCAAGTAACATCGCTCTTCCTAGATGATCCGACGATCTCGAGCCAAATAATGTTCACCGATGAGGCCCATTTCTGACTCGATGGGTGTGTCAAGAAGCTAAAAATTGCATTTGGGACGAAGAGCAATCTGAATAGATTCAAAAGAATCCAGGAATCAGTGGGATCATCAGTGCATATTTCTTCAAAAAATTATGCCGTTAAGATTGTAACCGTCAATGGCGACCGTTATCTTTTCTTGGTTTCAACAAGACGGCACCACTTCACACATCAATCAATGGGTTTATTGAGAGAACACTTTGGTAAGCAGATAATTTCACGTCTTCGGCCGGCCGATTGACCGCCAAGATAGTGTGATATCACACCGTTAGAATTTTTCGTGTGGGGATATGTAAAGTCTACAGTCTACGCTAACAATCCCGCTTCGATTCAGGTTTTGGAGCAAAACATCACACGTTTCATTCGCCAGTTACCAGTCGAAATGCTCGAACGAGTCATCGAAAATTGAACTCAACGGATGGACCATCTGAGACGTAGCCGCGGCCAACATTTGAAAGAGATAATATTAAACAAGTAAGGAAGGGCTAAGTTCGGGTGTCACCGAACATTTTATACTCTCGCATGGTAAAGTGATAATCGAGATTTCATTATACGTCATTTACATATTTTTCAAATACCGTATTTTTGTAAAGTTTTATTCCGCTATCATCATTGGTTCCTAATGTTTATACTCGTATTATACAGAGAAGGCATGAGATGGAATTCAAAATAGCTTTATATTGGAAGAAGGCGTGGTTGTGAACCGATTTCTCCCATATTTCGTACATGTCATCAGGGTGTTAAGAAAATATTATATACCGAATTTCATTGAAATCGGTCTAGTAGCTCCTGAGATATGGTTCTTGGTCCATAAGTGGGCGGCGCCACTTCTTCCGTAAAATTTAGTGTTTCTGACGTTTTTTGTTAGTCGGTTAACGCACTTTTAGTGATTTTGAACATAACCTTTGTATGGGAGGTGGGCGTGGTTATTATCCGATTTCTTCCATTTTTGAACTGTATTTGGAAATGCCTGAAGGAAACGACTCTGTAGAGTTTGGTTGACACAGCTATAGTAGTTTCCGAGATACGTACAAAAAACTTAGTAGGGGGCGGGCCACGCCCGCTTTTCCAAAACAATTGCGTCCAAATATGCCCCTCCCTAATGCGATCCTTTGTGCCAAATTTCACTTTAATATCTTTATTTATGGCTTAGTTATGACACTTTATAGGTTTTCGGTTTCCGCTATTTGTGGGCGTCGTAGGCCGATTTTGTCGCTATCTTCTTTGAACTTAACTTTGAGGATAGAGTGCGCACCGCCTCACCGCGACATCCCTCACCCCTACCCGCCGCCAGCTCGCAACGACCATCTGACCTTATCGCATCTTTAATCTTATCTTATCGCATCAGCATCCGATTTCTCGACTCTGCTCGTCGCCCTCATTCACTCTTTGAAGGTGAAAACCCTATATCTGAATCTTTAGTTTTAGGACTTAATAAAACAACCGTTATGTGAACAAAACTATATTACTCTCGTTAGCAAATATTGTTAGTGAAAGTATAAAAATAAATGCCAAAAAATGTTATTTCGAAAGAGAATAAACCTCGAAATGGATG
>NW_024393034.1:0-1261 GCF_016617805.1 Bactrocera tryoni
CATAAAATAAAGTTGTGCTAGTTAAAACATTTATAATACAAGAACCGCTGAACCGATGGCTGAAAATTGGTAGGGAGGTAGCATAGAAACAGGGTAAGGACATAGAACACTTTTTATCTGTTTATGTAAAAATTTAATACAACTCATAAATACAAAATTATATTTCAAATAATAAGCACTTTTTCAAAATTAATATTTGTAGGAATCATATGAATATATGCGTACAATTTTAAACAGATTCTTCCTCAAAAATATTACAATTGCTAAATATTTGGAATAATAGAAAAGAACTGCATACATAACTCATTTACACATTTTTCAAATACCGTATTTGTGTAAAGTTTTATTCCTCTCTCATCATTGGTTCCTAATATATTATATTATACAGAGAAGTCATCAAATGGAATTCAAAATAGCGTTATATTGGAAGAAGGCGTGGTTGTGAACCGATTTCACCCATATTTCGTACATGTCATCAAGGTGTTAAGAAAATATTATATACCGAATTTCATTGAAATCGGTGGAGTAGTTCCTGAGATATGGTTTTTGGTCCATAACTGGGCGACGCCACGCCCATTTTCAATTTTTGAAAAAAGCCTGGGTGCAGCTTCCTTCTGCCATTTCTTGTTAGTTAGTGTTTCTGACGGTTTTTGTTAGTCGGTTAACGCACTTTTCGTGATTTTCAACATAACCTTTGTATGGGAGGTGGGCGTGGTGATTATCCGATTTCTTCCTTTTTTGATCTGTATATGGAAATGCCTGAAGGAAGCGACTCTAAAGAGATTGGTTGATATAGCTATAGTAGTTTCCGAGATATGTACAAAAAACTTAGTAGGAGGCGGGGTCACACCCACTTACGTCCAAATATGCCCCTCGCTAATGTGATCCTTTGTGCCAAATTTCACTTTAATACCTTTATTTATGGCTTAGTTATGACACTTTATAGGTTTTCGGTTTTCGTCATTTTGTGGGCGTGGCAGTGGGCCGATTTTGCCCACCTCCGAACATAACCTTCTTATAGTGCCAAGAAATACGTGTACCAAGTTTCATCATAATATCTCAATTTTTACTTAAGTTACAGCTTGCATGGACGGACGGCCAGACGGACAGACAGACATCCGGATTTCAACTCTACTCGTCACCCTGATCACTTTGGTATATATAACCCTATATCTGACTCTTTTAGTTTAAGGACTTACAAACAACCGTTATGTGGATTAAAACTATAATACTCTCCTTAGCAACTTTGTTGCGAGAGTAT
>NW_024393035.1:0-725 GCF_016617805.1 Bactrocera tryoni
ATGAACTTTACATATTTTTGCTAATTACCCGTGTTGATGTTATTGGAGTTGTCATAGAGTTGTCCTATAGCAATAGCGACAGTGTATTTGGAACAATTTAACAATCCTAAATTAAGGTGTAGAATTGATTTTTTGGTACATACACATTATGCAATCGATATCAGGTTGCGTAAAAATATGAACTTTACATATTTATGCTAACTCGCCGTTTTGATGTTATTGGAGTTGTCATAGAGTTGTCCTATAGCAATAGCGACAGTGTATTTGGAACAATTTAACAATCTTAAATTAAGGTGTAGAATTGATTTTTTGGTACATACACATTATGCAATCGATATCAGGTTGCGTAAAAATATGAACTTTACATATTTATGCTAACTAGCCGTTTTGATGTTATTGGAGTTGTCATAGAGTTGTCCTATAGCAATAGCGACAGTGTATATGGAACAACTTCACAAGCTTATATTAAGGTGTAGAATCGATTTTTTGATACATACACATTAAGCAATCGATATCAAGATGCGTAAAAATATGAACTTTACATATTTATGCTAACTAGCCGTTTTGATGTTATTGGAGTTGTCATAGAGTTGTCGTATAGCCATAAAGACAGTGTATTTGGAACAACTTTACAATCTTAAATTAAGGTGTAGAATTGATTTTTTGGTACATACATTTTAAGCAATCGATATCAAGTTGCGTAAAAATATGAACTTTACATATTT
>NW_024393036.1:0-1992 GCF_016617805.1 Bactrocera tryoni
ATATGTACATTAAGAAAATAAAATTAAAAAAATCGATTTTTTGAAAATTCTAACTATATATAACTCCTTAATTGAACTGTGGCGACATTTTATGAAAATTACATAAATGATTTTTTTTGTTTTTATATTTAATTTATACTTTATAGAGTCAGCAAATTAAAAAAAAAATTAAAAAATTAAAAAATAAAGCAAAACTGAAAATGCATATGTGTAAACGTAAACGTGTCGATTATGTTAAATAAGGTAGTGCAAATGCGAAATGCAAACGAAAATCACACGTATCTCCAAGTTAGCAATTTTTTATAGCAAAAAAAGAATTGATAACAACTTTTTTAATCTTATTTAAACTAAGATTTTATGTGCATACATATATACACCCGTCGTGGGTGTGTATTATAGATATATGTACACACATCTGTAGCGGCAAAATATTGAGAAAATTTATTTTAGTTCTTAAGAAACATACAAAAAATGTGTGTCAAACGAAATTATAAATGTTATCTTTAGACTAGTTCAAAAGCCTTTGAAAATGATAAAAAAGAAAGAAATCCACGCAAACGAAAGATTAAACAACAAACATACAGGAAAAAAATATTTATGGCGAACTGAGGTCGGGAAAAGGAATGCGAGGGGCGTAGCAGAAATTTTTAACATTTAGAAACGGCTTTCTTCTTTTGGTGGTCCTTCTCCACCTGATCTCCCCTTTCGGAGTGGAGGTCTTCCTCTGCTTCCCCCGGCGGGTAGTGCGTCGAATACTTTCAGTGCTGGTGCGTTTTCATACATTCGGAAGACCTAGCCAGCGCAGCCGCTGTCTCTTAATTTGCTGAATTTGTCTGAAACCTCGTTTGGTATCGAACGGTTCGGGAGGTCCTTACCGATAGAATACCAAATTCAGACATAGCGGCATAAAGGCAGCTCCTTTTTGTGCTGTCAAAATCAACTCTAAAATCAATGAAAAGGCCGAAGCCATACTGATAATATTGAATCAGTTGGTTGACGGTGGGCTTTAATCTTTCACCTTAGAACCTTATGGTCTATGCGATGTTAAGGAGGCTTGTCCCACGGTAGTTGGCGCAGATTGTGTGGTCTCCCCTTTTATGGATTGGGCAGAGCACACTTAAATTCCAAACGTCGGCATTGTTTTCGTCCGACCATATTCTACAAAGAAGCTGATGCAAGCTCCTTATCAGTTCTTCACCGCCGTGTTTGAATATCTCCGCCAGCAATCCATCAGCTCCCGCCGCTTTGTAGTTTTTCAGACTGGTAATTGCTATTCGAACTTCTTCACGCCCGAGCAATGGAACTTCCGCTTCATCGTCATCGATTGGGGAATCGGGTTCGCCATCTCCTGACGTTATGCTTTTACTGCCGTTCGGCAGGCTGGAGAAGTGTTCCCTTCATAATTTTAGTATGCTCTGGGTATCAGTTACTTGATCACCTTTGGGGGTAATACAAGGGTATGTTCCGGTCTTGATACCTTCTGTCAATCGCCTGTCGGCCAGCTTGTCAAGCTCTTCATACTCACGCATTTCGTCCTCTGTCTTTTTTCTCTGCAAATGCATCTCGCTTCCCTCTTCAACTCGCGGTATCTATCCCATCCCGCACGTGTGTTAAAAATGACCTACTCATATTAAAAAACAAAAAAACTTTTTTTGATTTTTAACTGAAAATTAAGGTTTTTTTACAATACTAGGTCAATATCAGGAGAAAAAATAAATGTTAAATAAAAAAGCAGTGTAAGAAATTAAATTTTTGTATTTGCTAAAAATTAAAAATCCAAAAGCTCTTTATTATGTGAATTTTTAGCATAAATTTTGAGGTTATGTGAAAAAAGAGCGCATACAAAAGTTAAAGCTCATTTCAATACCTACAACATTGTCATAAAATTTGTTTCTATGGGTCCCGTAGTTTCGCCGGTAATCGAGATAAACCGTTTTTAGCCCGGTTTCCCTTTCACGACCGCAGATCGCTCGTAAAATATTTTTCGCCGAA
>NW_024393037.1:0-1477 GCF_016617805.1 Bactrocera tryoni
ATTTGGCGCATGATGAATATCTGGTCGGTTGTTGATTTGCCAGGTCTAAAGCCACACTGATAAGGTCCAATCAGTTTGTTGACGGTGGGCTTTAATCTTTCACACAATACGCTCGATAGAACCTTATATGCGATGTTGAGGAGGCAAAGCTAGCATAGTCGCGCTAATATCAGAAGGAAACTCCTTTTTCTGTGGTTGGACTCTGGAGCATTAGATCTATAGGCACTGCTACTTTAATGGCAGCAATCTCGACCTGAAAACGCTCAAATAGTCAGGAAGTAACTACACTATAGTTTTTATTATATAGTTCTTCCATTGAATTTCTAAATGATTATAAACAAGTAAGGAAGGGCTAAGTTCGGGTGTCACCGAACATTTTATACTCTCGCATGGTAAAGTGATAATCGAGATTTCATTATCCGTCATTTACATATTTTTCAAATACCGTATTTGTGTAAAGTTTTATTCCGCTATCATCATTGGTTCGTAATGTATGTATATATTATACAGAGAAGGCATCAGATGGAATTCAAAATAGCGTTATATTGGAAGAAGGCGTGGTTGTTAACCGATTTCACCCATATTTCGTACATGTCATCAGGGTGTTAAGAAAATATTATATACCGAATTTCATTGAAATCGGTGGAGTAGTTCCTGAGATACGGTTTTTAGAAAAAGCCTGGGTGCAGCTTCCTTCTGCCATTTCTTCCGTAAAATTTAGTGTTTCTGACGTTTTTTGTTAGTCGGTTAACGCACTTTTAGTGATTTTCAACCTTACCTTTGTATGGGAGGTGGGCGTGGTTATTATCCGATTTCTTCCATTTTTGAGTGTATATGAAAATGCCTGAAGAAAACGACCCTGTAGAGTTTGGTTGACATAGCTATAATAGTTTCCGAGATATGTACAAAAAAACTTAGTAGGGGGCGGGGCCACGCCCACTTTTCCAAAAAAATTACTTCCACATATGTCCCTCCCTAATGCGATCCTTTGTGCCAAATTTCACTTTAATATCTTTATTTATGGCTTAGTTATGACATTTTATAGGGTTTCGGTTTCAGCCATTTTGTGGGCGTGGCAGTTGGCCGATTTTGCCCATCTTCGAACTTAACCATCTTATGGAGCCAAGAAATACGTGTACCAAGTTTCATCATGATATCTCAATTTTTACTCAAGTTACAGCTTGCACGGACGGACGGACGGACGGACGGACGGACGGACAGACGGACAGACAGACATCCGGATTTCGACTCTACTCGTCGCCCTGATCACTTTGGTATATATAACCCTATATCTGACTCTTTTAGTTTTAGGACTTACAAACAACCGTTATGTGAACAAAACTATAATACTCTCGTTAGCAACATTGTTGCGAGAGTATAAAAATTTATTAGCTAAAAGTTTTCCGGTTCTGACAAAAAATAAATTGCAAAAAAAAAATTTAATTCCACAATTTCCTACTGGGTTTCTTGCTTGGAG
>NW_024393038.1:0-2144 GCF_016617805.1 Bactrocera tryoni
TGTGTTTTATTTCTTCTTGAAAATTTAATGTCCAGACGCTGAACCTAATTTCGAAGGTTTTTAAGTATAAACCGGCCGATACTGCTGCAATTTCGCGTTCGATATTTGTACTAGGTTCATCAATCGTTGTATGGCTTGTTGGCACAGACCATAGGTTGACGTAGCCCGACTGGAAACAGTCTAACGGCGTCAAATTGCACGACCGAGGCGGCCAACTGGCTGGGTCATTTCGTGAGATAATACGTTCACCAAACTAAACAATAAATCGATTGTGACACCACATATTGTCCAAGGTGATTCCCGCACACAGTAACGTGTCGATCTTGATCATCACAGAAGAAGTACGGCCCAATGACGCCGCCGGCCCATAAACTGCACCAAATTGTAAATTTTCGGGATGCAATGGTGACTCACAGAGTATGAGTCGATTTCAGCCTGACCAATACTGCATATTTTGCTTATTGACGAAGTCATTCAGCCAGAAATGAGCTTAAACGCTGAAGATAATTTTTCGATGAAAATCTGGGTAATTTTCAAGTTGTTGCTCAGCTCAATTCACGAACATACGACGATACTGGTGGTCAAGCGGCTTCAATTGTTACGTCAATTTGATTTTGTAAGGATGTAGGCCAAGATCTTTTCGCCAAATTTGCCACAATGACGTTACGGAGATGCCCAAGGCTTGAGAACGACTTGTGAGAGACAAATTTGGGTTTTCCTCAATTGACGCGCTAGCGGCAGCAATATTTTCGACACTACAGGCACTTCTTTGTCTCACTGCTAACATTTTGTAGTGTGCTTGTGTATTCAAATTTTTACCCTAGACGATCGATTGCTGATCTGACAGAACGATTATGACGACCATAAATTGGACGTAGCGCTTTTAAAGTTGAGGCCACTGACCCCGAAATTCGGTAGTAAATTTTAATAATTTCGACTCTTGTTGGATCGTATATCTTTCTGAAGAGAAATGTCAAAAGAGCAGAAAAAAAATATGGCGACGTTTGCTGTCTCTATCGGTCTACTCTTGTAACGTCTCTATTGAAAAACCCGTTAGAACTCATACACAAAATTGTTAGTCAATGGAAAATAAATGTTCGACATGACACAAACGTAAAGTTCTCGAACCATGCTTACTTGTGAGGGTAGTATAAATTAACTTATGAGGAAGGAAAATCAATTACAGAGAGGCTTATGGTAGTAGTCTGGTAACTTATGCCTATTTTCATGACTTCTTTGGAGGGTGGTTTTTTATAGGAAAATAGAAATGAATTATCTTGAATATTTAGGGTATTTTTGTTTACATATTGAAAATATAAAAAAAATGTATTTGAAAAAATTTAATACTTTATTACTATTATTATTGTCACTCGAAGTTGGAACCTCGAAAAAAAATGCACGTGGGTGGCCCGGGTGATTTTGGCTCGGGTGATTTTGGCTCTTAATGTTATCCGAAATCAAATATTCTTGTTTATTCTTAATCTATAGACATTTCATTCTGGTCGGAACTACTGAAGTTAAATTTCAAGGGTAAATACAAAATGGCGGACTTTGAAAAAAAAGTCCTTTTTTTATAGCAAAGAAAAGGTTCTAAAATAAAAAGTTAGAGGTGAACAAAATTCTCGTTAGTACCGACAAGAACTATAAGTGTGCAGAAGAGCCTGTTAAAATTTGAAAGCAATCGGTTCAGTAGAAAAAAAGTTAGGACCCGAGCTGACCAGAAAAACAATGTTTTGAGAAAAACGCGATTAAAGTTCAACAACTCCGAGAGAGAGGACTCCGAGGCGCTCTAGGAAATTCGTTATAACTCCCGAAATATTTCGAATTTCTGACTGAAATTTTCACAGTATATTCTCAAGGCATTGTACTTTCAAATTAAGCAAGAAACATTTTTTCGATTTTTTGAACCCAAGTTACCAGACTACTACCTTAAGACTCCACGAACCAACTTCTTTTAATATTGCAAAATCAAAGGGCGGTTGTTTCTACTGTAAAAAATTATGATATTCATATTATTTGAAAAATATACCTTAAGAAATATATTTAACTTAATGGTTTACTTTTTCGACGCTGTATATGTAGTATAATCACATTCTAACTAATTTCCATGGTAGTACATACATTTTATTAAATCACTATTTATT
>NW_024393039.1:0-1498 GCF_016617805.1 Bactrocera tryoni
TAGTTCTACACTTCTTTTGTGAGTGCCCAACTCTTTCACAAACCCGACATTAAACTGTTTAAGTCCATCATGTACCAAAACTTGAATGTCTATCTGCAAAAAGCATTAAGTAAATAGTTAGTTTCATTTCAAAGATCAAATGATTTGAACACAACGATGAAACGAGATTGCAAAAATGGGAAAGCTTTCGGAATAGTATGTCGCTTCTCCCGCTAATTGAGTTCGAAGGGGCTGTTTTAAACCTACCTACCTAGCAAAATTATGTAATTTTCTCAGGTTTATCCATCCGTTTACCTTCAATGATCTTCCTCAAAACTCATCAATAACTGAGAGTGGTAAGTGGAAAGAGTGAATTTTCATTGGAAACTTATCAGACGCTCGTCAGGCAAAACAATGTCTCATTAGGTTATAAATATAAACTATATACTTATATATATATATATAAACGCACACACGACTTGGCTCGAAATTTAACGCAAGCAATTGAGAAGTAAAGTCCTCTTGCGGAGAACAAAGAACAAATTCTACCAATCACTCATCATCTCCGACCTGCTTTATGATGCAGAGGCTTGGCCGCGCTGTTGTAAACTCGACTATAACCGCGTAAGCGATGTCTACGCCAATAAAGAAGAAGAAGAATCTGATAATATTTTCTTATTTATATGATGTTTATTTGATGACAGAAGATATTTCGTCTTGCCCTCGTTCACTACCCATTTGCTTCGCTTCCTTATCCAGTCTGTAGAAAGCAGAACTAACGCCGCGGTTGTTGAGGCCAATATTATCAATATCATAGGCGTACGCCGGCAGCTCCACACTCTTATAGAAGATTTACATTCTCTATTCAGGTCTTTAACTCGAAACCAGGAGTAGATTGAAAAAGTCGCACGATAGGGAGTCGCTTTGTCTGAAACCTCTTTTGGTATCGAAAGGCTGGGAGATCTATTTTCCGATACTGATGCAGCTTTTGGTATTGCTTAACGTCAGTTTACACAGCCATATTAGTTTTGTGGGAATACAAAATTCAGACATAGCTAACCTCTTTTTCAAGACTTGGCGTATGGTGAATATCTGTTCAGTTGTTGATGTTCCAGGACTGACAGAACTTGTTAAAGTGGGCTTTCATTTTACTAGATTACGCAATAGCATTTGAAGCCCAGCTTTTCTAAGTCTTTTGCTACCCTAGGTGTAACTTTCGTGCAAAATTTATTCAAATGGTCGCTATCTACTAATGCGATTAAGGTCTGTAATTGCAATATTAGATTTAAGACCATACTAAGATTTTTTCCGTTGCAGGGTCACAATATTTAAAAGATAATTAAGATTCCCTCCAATAGAATATATGCCTACAATATGAGCGGAATTAAAAAAAGTAAAGACTTTCATTGAATAAACTATTTAAATTTCGAAAACATATTGACGAAAAAATATTTTGTAAATATTTTACGAAAAATATTTTTTGTAAAAAAATATTTTGTACTGAATTCAAAATTTTTAG
>NW_024393040.1:0-1270 GCF_016617805.1 Bactrocera tryoni
TGTACATGCAAGAAAGTCGGTTTTATACCTAAATGTAAAATTAAGGAATTTTTTCCAAATGCACTGCCGTTATGGTCTTATGTCAACTTGAGTAAAAGATGATGGCTAATTAACTTTAGTATGTGAATTTAATAATTTGAAACAACTTGATATGGATTTCCAAATGTGTATATTAGGGTGATTCAAAATTTTTTTTTTTTTTTTTTCAATTGGTACTCGCAAAAATAGGTTCCTAGACACCTCTAAGAAAGCCTCTCCAAATATGAGTTTTTAATTGTAACGGGAAGGTCCTCCGCCTAACGGTTTTCTATTTTTCTTATTATCAGATAGAAAAATTTATATCTCGCTTCCAACTACTTGAAAAAATATTTTGTTAATTAGGTATTGTAGGAAATTGAATGCTCTAAAATATGGTCTCTTATGATTTTTTCGTAAACCCAACCGTTTAAAAGATATTAACGGTTGAAATTTGACTATTTTTGGAAAAATTCTTCAATGAAAAAAAATTATTATGAATGATGATACACATAGTTTTGTAGGAAATTTACTGCTCTATAAAAATGGTCTACTATGATATTTCGATTAAGTTAAGCGTTTACGAGATATTCATCGTCAAACATCAATGCATATTAGGGTGGATCAAATAAATTTTTTTTTTTTTTTCGTTTGGTACTCTGAAAAATAGGCTCTTAGACACCTCTAAGAAAACCTCTCCAAAAATCTATTCATAATAATTTTTTTTCATTGAGTTATAAAATTAATAAGAAAAAAAGAATTTTTCCAAAAATAGTCAAATTTCAACCGTTAATATCTTTTAAACGGTTGGGTTTACGAAAAAATCATAAGAGACCATATTTTAGAGCATTCAATTTCCCTACAAAACCTAATTAACAAGATATTTTTTCAAGTAGTTGCAAGCGAGATATAAATTTTTCTATCTGATAATAAGAAAAAATAGAAAACCGTTAGGCGGAGGACCTTACCGTTACAATTAAAAACTCATATTTGGAGATGCTTTCTTAGAGGTGTCTAGGAACCTATTTTTGCGAGTAGCAATTGAAAAAAAAAAAAATTATTTTTGAATCACCCTAGTGTACATGCAAGAAAATCGGTTTTATACCTTAATGTAAAATTAAGGATTTTTTTCCAAATGCACTGCCGTTATGGTCTTATGTCAACTTGAGTAAGATGGTGAGGGTTAATTAACTTTAATATGTTAAGCTAATGATTTGAAGCAACTTGATATAGATTTCTAAATACGTACATGCAA
>NW_024393041.1:0-565 GCF_016617805.1 Bactrocera tryoni
CTTATCAATTTCAGCGTGCTGAGGTATGCCAAAATTGTTCCACTCTGTCGTTATGGCCCATATCGGCAACTCTCCCAAATGACATACCGTCAAAGCACGGGCGATTGACAGCCAAATATGTAAAGTTCTCATATTTTGCGCATCTTGGATATCGATTGCTCAATATGTGTGTACCAAAGCTGAATCTACGCTTAATTCTGAGATTGCGAGTTGCTCCAAATACACTTGTCGCTATGGCTCGCCGATATATGACAGCTCCAATTAAACGTCAAACGGCTAATTGTGCGAAATGTGTAAAGGATTCATATTTTTACGCATCTTGACCATCGATTGCTTAATGTGTATGTATTTCACAAAATCAATTCTACACCTTGAATTTAGGATTGACCCAAATTGTTACCAAATACACTGGTCGCTATTGCTATAGGGAGACCTCTCTGTCAACCCAATAACATCAAAACGGCTTATTTGGCATAAATATGTAAAGTTGCAGATTTTACGCATCTTGATATCGATTGCTTATTATTGTATGTACCAAAAATCGATTCTACGCCGTATAAGATTG
>NW_024393042.1:0-1532 GCF_016617805.1 Bactrocera tryoni
TTTCAAGTTGCTGGTTATAGTAAAAGTTTCGTTTAGAATTCTCCGTTAATATACATATATAGGTCACAATAATTAATTTGAAGTTATAGTGGTTTTTAAATAGGTGAAAAAATGGGGGCGCTAAAAAAATATTTATTCTCAAAGTGGGCGGTAGACAAAATAAGTTTCGGAACCACTGGTCTTGACAATGAAGACGACGCCCTGAATTATCCAGTAGAATTTCTAAATTTTTTAAAGAGGCTTGGTATGCCACTGTTTCATGGAACCCGACTGATTGCAACGCAGCTATCGAATACTAAGTGGCAGAATGCTTGATTCTACGAATTCCTTTGAGTTCTAACGATTTGCCATTTCAGTTCAAACGTATTCCGTTTCCAGTGAAAATTGCATTTGAGATGATCAACAAGACACAAGGATAAGCGCATAGTGTCTAGCACAAATTTGGAAATGCTATGTTTTTCACACAGGCAGATATACAAGACGTTCTCACGAGTTGTAAAACCATCTTCTCTGTACATTTACGCACCGGAACAGAAACCAAAAAATGTTTTTTAACAAGCTACGTTGGAAAAAAATGTAGAAAAGTCGCAAATAAATGATTGTCAACACAACATAAATTTACCTTTCTTTTCATGTCAAAACACATAATTTCAAGCAGGAAGTTTCCTGAATATCAGTTAAATGGTGACCAAGTAAAATTTTCGCTCGGTTTTATTCATTTTAGGCGCAAAGATACGGCTATGGGAAGTATTGATCCGATTCAACCAATTTTCGGCATAAGGGTATGTTATTATCAAAAAAAGATTTCCTCCAAACTGCAAAATATCTCCAAATTGGCCAATACTTTCGACAAAAAGTCAGCCAAACGCACTGGGATCCACATATTCGGCAAGTGGGGCTTGAACAATTATGGTCCGATTTCGAAAATTTTTGGGCGTAAAATGAGATACGTTAAGAACACTATTTGTGCAAAGTTTTAACCGGATACATTGATTGTTTCTTGAATAGTGTATGGGAAAGTGGAGAAACCAGATGGAATTTTAAATATGGGAGTGTAGGCGTGGATGGTCAGGGCTACAATACTACTTCATCCATTTTCGCACTGTCGGTCGGCGTTTTTTAAGAATTTGTCCTTGGCGAATTTAGTTATTGTAGCTTTAGTGGTTTTGGAGATATATACATTAATTATATACATTAATATACATTGGGCTGTACCCTCTAGCCCACAAATGCCCCTTTTTACTGCCATTCCCACAGTTTTATATCTTAATTTAGTGCTTAGTTATGGAATTTTGCAAGTTCAAGATTAATGTTGTTTTGTGCGCGTGACAGTAGTCTGATTACGCCCACCAACGAACTACGAATTTTTTTGCCAAGGAACATGTGTACCAAGTTTCATTGAGATATTTTGGGTCTAATTACACCGGCCGACATCATTTTCCTTGTTCAAGTTCTGATTATTTTTTTCCACTAATTTGGTAGTGCTGATCACGAAATTATACCTCATTTTATCGTATCACATCAAAAAAAAA
>NW_024393043.1:0-4512 GCF_016617805.1 Bactrocera tryoni
TCCAGTAGTTTATGAGAAAATAATTTTCCAAAAAAAAGAATTTTGACGAAATATTTATATCACGGAGTATGCGTCTGGTCCCCTTCCTAATGAACTGCTCATTTTCAAAATCGCTGATTTTTCGAAATTTTCATGGACCACTTGACGTGGTTTGACCCAACAACGAAAGTAAGAGAGGTCAGAGTCCGACTGCATTCAGTTTTCTTGATCGACCGAGCAAAGAATGTGACAATCTTCGCTTTTTGAAAAGAGAAACTAATGTGCCTTTTTTCCGAATTCATATTGTATAAATAAAGAAAACAGGTCTTTTGAGATGAAACGTTCAATGTCTGAGTAAATCTGCAGATCTGGTAGCGCAGTTTCACACTGTTTTATTCT
Organism: Bactrocera tryoni; assembly: GCF_016617805.1. Classification (NCBI taxonomy): domain Eukaryota; kingdom Metazoa; phylum Arthropoda; class Insecta; order Diptera; family Tephritidae; genus Bactrocera; species Bactrocera tryoni. The sequence goes on from NW_024393043.1 coordinate 379, forward strand.
TCGCAATCAAACTTCTAGATGGGCTCTGAACTCGTTCTAAAGCAGTGATAATAATCATACACTATTAAAAATTGCATAGTTCATCGTAGTGGTCTTCGCGAGGTGAGACTGATTCTATTGTAATTACCAACTAAATCATGTTTGTATTTCTCGCTTTTTCATTCACATATTCATTAAGTTTTCTCTAGTGGGTCTCTGCGAACGCTCTTCGGCGACCGTATTTATTATTAGGTCACGATGAATATGAGCATTTCTGATGTACCGGGGAGCCTTAAAAATACCTCTTAACACATTATTTTGGAAACATTAAATAACATTTATGCTTCTATCATAATGATCTTATCAGCTTGATAATTTGTTTCTATAAAAATAATGTGTTATGCGTGGACAGTTGTGACCGTCGTCCAATTAGCCTTTCCATTTTGGACAATTTCAGACTAAGTTAAATTTTCTTCATCTCAATGTTATCTTTCTAAAGTAATTTAGCATCGAGCGTAATACCAACATATTTGGCTGAATTGGTACATATGTATATGGTATACAAACTTCACCAAGGGTGATAACTGATTCTTTTGTATATAAAATTCATATGAACTGACTTACCACCGGATAGCTATATTTTCCATTATTTCGTTCAAATGACTACAGTGTGGACTTATAAGAAATGTAGTGCAGTGGCAGTCATACTTCTTGGTGCTACGCAGTGGCGTAGCTAGGTAAAGGGTCCTGGGGAAAATTAAAAAATTTGGGCCCAGTGCTATGTAAACTGATTAGGTTTTATCAAATAAAAGTATGAAATATACAAATATTTTAAATGCTAAACTACTTAAGGGGTCAGTAGGGTTCTGGCCTGTTTTTTTGACATTTTTTTTCATAGAAATTTTTATTCTACAAAGAACTTTTGTCACATATCATAAGGTATATCGTGGAGTGTATAAACAATTTTTTTCGGAATTTTTGATTTCATCTGTCGGAGAAATGGCTGGGTGAATGAGATATTTTTTCCACTGGCGGACATGTTTGGATCATCTGAAACACAAAAGCCCAATTTATTCTTAAAAAGTACGTGAATGGTTATCGTCCCTACTAGAATCATGAAAAAATGTCGATAAATAAAAAAGTAATTAGTTACTTTTTTTTTGAATTTTTCCCATGTTTTTTTACATAAATTTTGTCATAACATTGTCAATAAATTATAAAAAATATAGGGACGATAGCCAGGCGCTTTGTGAACATAAAAGAAACAAATATTAATCAAATCGGTTGAGTAGTTCGACCGGAATCATGTGCGCCAGTTTAAAAAAGTGTGTTTCGAGAAAAAACGCGTTTAAAGTTTGAGGTGTGCACTCCGAGCGCTCCGAACGTCGAGCGGTATTATTATTTGTGGGCCTTTTTCGAAATCTTCCAATGGTAAAGTGGTTTTCTGCATTAATTCTAAAGGTATAAGGGAACAGGAAAGGCAAAAAAAAAACAAAAAATTTTGAAAAAAGATTACCTTTTTTTTGTGCACTGCAGGGCAGGTATTAAACAGTAACAACACAAATTACAATTAATACTTGGTAGAGGTTTGGCTAATAAAACGAAATAGAGAAGATTCAAGGGCTTGTCGTATAAAGGTCGGACCTACCAACTGACTTAATAACAACTATAAACCACTGATATGAGTACTTCTACAAAAGACTTTGCAGCTGCTGTTTAGCATTTTTGTTTTAATGCTGTTTAGAACTATTTCTGATGATGCGTTGATAATATCAAAATAACGAAGTTTTATTGCAGACCTGAATTAATGTACCTACTGCAGGTGACTTGCGCTTTTTAACGATATTTGGCGTTATACAATGAGCTGTAACCGAAATCTATAGATTGGCACGATTTATTGACTTAACAGACATCAATATGAGTGTTAAAATCAAATAAATTTGAATCACTATATTGCCTAGTACAAAAAATTGATTGACATTAGTTTACTTACTCCTGATACAGCATTAACTTTTTAACCGTTCTCGAAAAAAAATATTAACTCGAATTCACAATAAAACGCACACATATCGTTATCCGTCAAATTGACAACACTGCCAATCTACAGAAAGTGGGTAGGGGAATTCCTTAGACATAACTTTTGAATTTCTCTCAACTGAGTTATCATGATTAAGGTGGAGTTGCAACCTGTCACATTATTGTTATTTTGAAAATGGGAGAAATTTCCAAAAGTTCAGTTCGATCAAGATTTCTGGTAAGGATTCAAGGGCTCCCTGAGCTTGAGAGTCCCGGGGCACTGCCCCGCTTAGCCCCTAGGTAGCTACGTCACTGGTGCTACGTATAACGGTAAGTCTCTAGTATACACAATACACAAAAGTAGTCCTAAAATACTTCCTTGCGGTTCGCCTGCAGCAATTTCTTTTAGTTTGGAGTGTTCATTTTGCCTTCGTGTCACACTTTATCGAACACCTACGCAACGTGAAGGAATACCGCCCGCCTCCAACGATTTTTATACTCTCGCAACAAAGTTGCTAAGGAGAGTATTATAGTTTTGTTCACATAACGGTTGTTTGTACCTAAGTCCTAAAACTAAAAGAGTTAGATATAGGGTTATGTATACCAAAGTGATCAGGGTGACGAGTAGAGTTGAAATCCGGATGTATGTCTGTCCGTCCGTCCGTGCAAGCTGTAACTTGAGTAAAAATTGAGATATCATGATGAAACCTGGTACATGTATTTCTTGGCTCCATAAGAAGGTTAAAATCAGCCCACTGCCACGCCCACAAAATGGCGAAAACCGAAAACCTATAAAGTGTGACTAAGCCATAAAGCGGGTGGCTCCGACCCTACTAAGTTTTTTGTACATATCTCGGAAACTACTATAGCTATGTTAACCAAACTCTATAGAGTCGTTTCCTTCAGGCATTTCCGTATACAGTTCAAAAATGGAAGAAATTGGATAATAAAAACGCCCACCTTTCATACAAAGATTATGTTGAAAAACACTAAAAGTGCGTTAACCGACTAACAAAAAACGTCAGAAACACTAAATTTTTCGGAAGAAATGGCAAAAGGAAGCTACACCCAGGTTTTTTTTTTTTTTAAATTGAAAATGGCCGTGGCGTCGCCCACTTATGGACCAAAAACCATATCTCTGGAACGACTCCACCGATTTCAATGAAATTCGGTATATAATATTTTCTTAACACCCTGATGACATGTACGAAATATGGGTGAAATCGGTTTAAAACCACGCCTTCTTCCAATATAACGCTATTTTGAATTCCATCTGATGTCTTTTCTGTATAATATATATGTAGGTACATTAGGAACCAATGATGATAGCGGAATAAAACTTTACACAAATACGGTATTTGAAAAATATGTAAATGACGGATAATGAAATCTCGATTATCACTTTATCATGCGAGAGTATAAAATGTTCGGTGACACCCGAACTTAGCCCTTCCTTACATGTTCTATTCTTGATTTTATTCTATGAGTTTGTTCCATTGTTGAATGCTTGTTTCTGAAACCGAACTGGTGGGATGAATGGATTTGCTTTTCATCGATGATAGGTGTCAGACGGATTAAAGAATTTGAAAGATAGTAAGGTGTAGTAAACTTTTGTAGAGTAACTGTTTAGCACTTCTGCCGTTATTAGATCAAATCCTGGCGTTTTTTTAACATGTGCCTTTTTCTTTCATTTTTAAGCTCACGAATGGAGATCGCTGGGATATTTCCATGATCTGGTGAGAGAATGTTTTGTGTACTGACTTATTCTTCATGGTCGGGTTTTTCAAGTGATGAGCGTGTTTGTTGCCATTTCCGTCGAAATTTTCTTTTCCTAATTAGAAAGATTTTGATATCTTTAGAAAAATTTCAACCTATATTTTTCCCTTTTCATCCCCCCAGTATTATGCCAAGCAGACGTTGAATTTCTTTTGTAAATTTTTCGACATCTACTTCTAGTTGGTCGCCTCTCAATTCTACAGATTTTTTTTTTTGGTTTTTTCCGTAAATATTCACAAGTTCTTATATTTAGCAATTACGAAAAGTATTAAAAATATTAAGACCATAGATACCCGGTCGCTAGAAGTCGTCGGAAAAGTTGGTCATTATCTTAAGGGTTATACTTGTATTTTGCACACGTCC
>NW_024393044.1:0-1432 GCF_016617805.1 Bactrocera tryoni
CCTTACCCCGTCATACAACACATTCCACAACAAAGGGCCAAGCATCGAGCCTTGCCGAACTCCGCCCGTTACCTCATACTTTTTTTGTCCGTCATCCGTATCGTACAGTAGCAGCCGGTCAGACAGGTAGCTGGAAATGATCTTAGCCAAGTAAGCCGGGATTTTTTTACGTTCTAGTGCACTTATAATATGGGGCCAATATGCCGAGTTGAACGCGTTTTTGTACCATACAGCCATCTGGTACCCTCTATTGCCTTGTTAGCTATGCCGGTAAGCTTCTTGATCGCATCAGTGGTTGATCTATGATTGGGGAGTCCATACTGGTTGTCGGACAGACCTTTCCTATCTTATTTTTATACTCTCGCAACAATGTTGCTAAGGAGAGTATTATAGTTTTGTTCACATAACGGTTGTTTGTAAGTCCTAAAACTAAAAGAGTCAGATATAGGGTTATATATACCAAAGTGATCAGGGTGACGAGTAGAGTCGAAATCCGGATGTCTGTCTGTCCGTCCGTCGGTCCGTCCGTCTGTCCGTCCGTCCGTGCAAGCTGTAACTTGAGTAAAAATTGAGATATCATGATGAAACTTGGTACACGTATTCCTTGGCTCCATAAGAAGGTTAAGTTCGAAGATGGGCAAAATCGGAAAAATGGCGGAAACCGAAAACCTATAAAGTGTCATAACTAAGCCATAAATAAAGATATTAAAGTGAAATTTGGCACAAAGGATCGCATTAGGGAGGGACATATTTGGAAGTAATTTTTTTGGAAAAGTGGGCGTGGCCCGCCCCTACTAAGTTTTTTGTACATATATCGGAAACTACTATAGCTATGTCAACCAAACTCTACAGAGTCGTTTTCTTTAGTCATTTCCATATACAGTTTAAAAATGGAAGAAATCGGGTAGTAACCACGCCCACCTCCCATACAAAGGTTATGTTGAAAATCACTAAAAGTGCATTAACCGACTAACAAAAAACGTCAGAAACACTAAATTTTACGGAAGAAATTGCAGAGGGAAGCTGCACCCAAGCTTTTTTCAAAAATTGAAAATGGGCGTGGCGTCGCCCATTTATGAACCAAAAACCATATCTCAGGAACTACTACACCGATTTCAATGAAATTCGGTATATAATATTTTCTTAACACCCTGATGACATGTACGAAATATGGGTGAAATCGGTTCACAACCACGCCTTCTTCCAATATAACGCTATTTTGAATTCCATCTGATGCCTTTTCTGTATAATACGAGTATATATGTACATTAGGAACCAATGATGATAGCGGAATAAACTTTACAAAAATATGGTATTTGAAAAATATGTAAATGACGTATAATGAAATCTCGATTATCACTTTATCATGCGAGAGTATAAAATGTTCGGTGACACCCGAACTTAGCCCTTCCTTACTTGTTCTAAATGCAAC
>NW_024393045.1:0-4074 GCF_016617805.1 Bactrocera tryoni
GCTTTTCTTCGCGCAGCTTTATACTCTCGCAACAAGTTGCTAAGGAGAGTATTATAGTTTTGTTCACATAACGGTTGTTTATAAGTCCTAAAACTAAAAGAGTCGGACATAGGGTTATATATACCAAAGTGATCAGGGGGACGAGTAAAGTTGAAATCCGGATGTCTGTCTGTCCGTCCGTCTGTGCAAGCTGTAACTTTAGTAAAAATTGAGATATCAGAATGAAACACGTATTTCTTGCCTCCATAAGAAGGTTAAGTTCGAAGATGGGCAAAGTCGGCCAATGGCGAAAACCGAAAACCTATAAAGTGTCATAACTAAGCCATAAATAAAGATATTATAGTGAAATTTGGCACAAAGGATCGCATTAAAGAGGGGCATATTTGGACGTAATTTTCTTGGAAAAGTGGGCGTAGCCCCGCCCGCTACTAAGTTTTTTGTACACATCTCGGAAACTACTATAGCTATGTCAACCAAAATCGGATAATAACCACTCCCACCTCCCATACAAAGGTTATGCTGAAAATCACTAAAAGTGCGTTAACCGACTAACAAAAAACGTCACAAACACTAAATTTTACGAAAGAAATGGCAGAAGGAAACTGCACCCAGGCGTTTTTTAAATTGAAAATGGGTGTGGCGTCGCCCACTTATGGACTAGAAACCATATTTCAGGTCTTCCACGCCTTCTTCCAATGTAACGCTATTTTGAATTCCATCTGATGCCTTCTCTGTATAATATATATGTACATTAGGAACCAATGATGATAGCGGAATAAAACTTTACACAAATACGGTATTTGAAAAATATGTAAATGACGGATAATGAAATCTCGATTATCACTTTATGATGCGAAAGTATAAAATGTTCCGTGACACCCGAACTTAGCCCTTGTTTTACATTTTTAAAAGGTATTAGTTTTACTTCGAGGTACTACAATACACGTGATGAACTTAAAAGTGCACTTTTCGAGCTTTGTCTAGCGACGTTTTATATACTTATTATCGAAGATATTTTGTGAAAATTCACTTTTGTTCGAACCACCTCATGAAACTTGTAGGTAGGTAGATAAAGGGGGGCGGCAGAACATCCTTGGCCCCGGGCGCCCGAAGTTGTAGCAACGCCACTGCACTCACCTTGTCAATTAATTTACAGAAGATAGAAAGGATGATGGATAACGTATATGTATATGTAGATGTATATTTAAATAAGCTATACATACTAACAAACCTCTTATATCCAATATTAAAACCTTCTTCAATACTATAACTGAAGCTTGGAACGGGATGACTGCTTGTCAATTTTCAACGCAACTTTTTCAATAAAATACTTTTAATAAAGCATGCAACATACATATGTATACAACCTTTCACAAATACATATATCGACAGACATGTATGTATGTTCGTGTCTGTGTATTATTGAAAGACGGAGAATGAAAAGTTATGATTGAAAGAAAGTGTGCCCGAGAGAATAATTCGCGTTATTAGCGATAATTGAGCTGAAGTAAGTAAGTAGTTTATATTAATGTTTGAACTAGAGGCAGACGAATCAAGAAAAAACGTTAATTTGGAGCTGTCGAATCTGTAATACCCTTAACAAATACAAAATATCCCTTACAGGAATTCGATTTCGATCGTTCAGTTTGTATGGCAGCAATATTTTATAATGTTCCGGTCTGAACAATTTCTTCAGAGATAGCATTATTGGATATGCCATTGTGGTCCTATAACTGCAGTACCGATAAACGAGCAGCTTGGGGATAAAATTACGATATCTTAACAATAACTTTCCTCTACATACGTACATATATCGAATTTTGAATTGAATGGCCATATGTTAAATGAGTATTACTTACCATATACACACAGGAGAATAGTATGGTTGCCTGGCGTAGAAAACTCACGCCAATTGCGAACAGATATGAATAAACATAAATGGGAACTAAATTTTATAAAATTTGGCATTCGCAAATAAATCAAAAAAATTTAATTTTCTATTATGCATACAAATGTGTTAATATATTTAGGACTGTGTTGTGTTGAGTATTTTCACTTGATTTAGTAAGCAGTAGGGAAACCATATACGCCTTACAAAGAGTTTGGTGGCTCGCGCACCTACACATTTCTTGAATTTATACATATCTATATATATATATATATACTTGTATCTATGTATATAGCATTATTCTGATTTAAACGCGAATTACGCTCACCCCGCAACATAAGATCTCTGATGAAATACACGCTTAACACTTATGTTGATAAACGTGTGCACCCCGGAAGATGTTTGAATCAAGTACGATGGTTTTATTTTGTGGTAACACAATAATAATGCTAAAATTAGCTTATAGAAATCTACATAATTGTAGTCGTAACATGTTAATAAATATGTGTGCATACGAGTATGTTGGCTATATAAAAGGTAAACAAATAGTTGCCTGTAGTAACGCATCCACATGGGTTTTCTACTTACCATATTACAAAGAAAGAGTGCATATATTTGTTCATGCATAGTTCTATGCACTCACTCATACTTGTATTTATATTTTCTTTTTCTTTTTCATTGGCGTAGACACTGCTTACTCGGTTACAGCCGAGTTTACAGCAACGCGCTTCAATTGGAGATTGAAGTGAAGCTAGGTCCTTCTTCCGACGGGTAATGCGTCGAATATTCTCAGAGTTGGAGTGTTTTCATCCATTCTGGCGACATAATCTAGCCAGCGTAGTCATTGCCTCTTAATACGCTGAACTACATACATATGTATTCGCAGTTCCCATTGCGCAAAAACCATAAATCTTCCGCAGAACCTCTTTCTTGAAAACTTGTAATGTTGTCATCATCGTGGAACCCAAGTCGCGAGTACGATAAATGTTTGTTTGATGACAGAAGATATTTTATCTTGCCTTCGTTCACCATCAGACCAGTTTGCTTCGTTTCTTAGTCCAAATTAACGGCGCGATTGTTATAAGTAATAATATCTACTTATGTTATTGGCGGACGTCAGCAGTTGTGCACTTTTGTAGAGTACATTTACACTATTTACATCTAAGTGAGGCGAAACATCCCCTGCATAGGGTTGTGCGCTGGGTTTGGGACCCGCCACGTAAAAAACACCCCCAATGAAAAAGAAAACACAGCCTCGGATGAGAGACCCCCCCTTTTGATGACGACCATGGCAAACCAAATAAGGACTACGATTTGAGGGTATGCACCTGGAATGTCCGGATCCTTAATTGAGAAGAGGTCGCTGCCCAGCTGGTTGATGTCCTCGCAAAAATAAAGGCTGACATCACCGCCATCCAAGAAATACGATGGACGGGACAAGGACAGAGACGAGTAGGTCCTTGTGACATTTACTCACAGTGGCCATATAAAGGAGCGCAAGTTTGGTGTTGGATTCGTGGTGGGAGAGAGACTCCGTCGCCGAGTACTATCATTCACTCCGGTGAATGACCGTCTAGCCACAATCCGCATCAAAGCGCCTTTTATGAGCGCTTGGAGCACGCTTATGAGAGCTGCCCCCGCCACGACGTCAAAATCGTACTTGGCGACTTTAACGCCAGGGTAGGCAAAGAAGTTATCTTTGGCACTACGGTCGGTAAATTCAGGATCCACGATAAAACATCCCCAAATGGGTTGAGGCTGATTGACTTCGCCGGGGCCCGAAATATGGTTATCTGTAGCAATACATTCCAGCATAAAAAGATTCATCAAACTACCTGGCTGTCTCCGGATCGAAAAACTACCAGACTACCAGATCGATTATGTTGTGGTAGACGGAAGACACGTCTCCAGTGTTTTAGATGTGGGTGCGCTCCGGGGTCCTAACATCGACTCGGACCACTATCTTGTTGCAGCCAAGATTCGCATCCGTCTTTGTGCGTCAAAAAACGCACGACAACAAACACAAGGAAGGTTCGACGTCGACAAGCTGCAATCACAACAGACAGCCGAACGATTTTCTACTCGGCTTGCACTCCTGCTCTCTGAGAGCACTCGTCAACAACTCGGTATAAGGGAACTGTGGGACGGCATTTCAAACTCCTTACGTACAGCTGCAACCGAAACCA
>NW_024393046.1:0-1449 GCF_016617805.1 Bactrocera tryoni
CAAGTAAGGAAGGGCTAAGTTCGGGTGTCACCGAACATTTTATACTCTCGCATGATAAAGTGATAATCGAGATTTCATTATACGTCATTTACATATTTTTCAAATACCGTATTTGTGTAAAGTTTTATTCCGCTATCATCATTGGTTCCTAATGTATATATTATACAGAGAAGGCATCAGATGGAGTTCAAAATAGCGTTATATTGGAAGAAGGCGTGGTTGTAAACCGATTTCATCCATATTTCGTACATGTCATCAGGGTGTTAATAAAATATTATATACCGAATTTCATTGAAATCGGTCAAGTAATTCCTGAGATATGGTTTTTGGTTCATAAGTGGGCGACGCCACGCCCATTTTCAATTAAAAAAAAAAGCCTGGGTGCAGCTTCCTTCTGCCATTTCTTCCGTAAAATTTAGTGTTTCTGACTTTATCTTTATTTATGGCTTAGTTATGACACTTTATAGGTTTTCGGTTTCCGCCATTTTGTGGGCGTGGCAGTGGGCCGATTTGGCCCATCTTCGAACTTAACCTTCTTATGGAGCCAAGAAATACGTGTACCAAGTTTCATCATGATATCTCAATTTTTACTCAAGTTACAGCTTGCACGGACGGACGGACGGACAGACGGACGGACGGACAGACAGACAGATAGACATCCGGATTTCAACTCTACTCGTCACCCTGATCACTTTGGTGTATATAACCCCATATCTGACTCTTTTAGTTTTAGGACTTACAAACAACCGTTATGTGAACAAAACTAGATATAATACTCTCCTTAGCAACTTGTTGCGAGAGTATAATGAGAGATAGGCAAAACTCCACATACACAGAGACGTGTATTAAAATGTTAATAAATATCACATTGACTTTTTAGGAAGCTTGCTTCGACCATTGTCAGCTGTAATAACAGAACTTAGTGAAAAGGCACTCCAGTGGTCATACGATCAGATTTCTAAACAAGATTGTAGGGGCCAAGTTGCAGGCTCCGAATTTATATCGAAGGGTGAAAAGGATTAAATGAACATAGTTCTCAAAGACATAACATTTACACATTTCAGTTTTTTGACCAATGTAATTCCAAACTAGCATTTACTCGTAAAAAAGTTGTTTCACTTTTTACTATTTCACTTATGTAATTAGTTAGAATTTTGGTCATTTAGGAGCCAAATGCAAAAATATTTCCCAAAAATTTTAAAACATAATGGATTTTTGTGGTGAAGCATTCGCATTGCTCGCAAATAATTGAGAATTGCTAGAAATCAGCATCAGTGTTTTTATACTCTCGCAACAATGTTGCTAAGGAGAGTATTATAGTTTTGTTCAGTGGTTGTTTGTAAGTCCTAAAACTAAAAGAGTCAGATATAGGGTTATATATACCAAAGTGATCAGGGTGACGAGTAGAGTCGAAATCCGGATGTCTGTCCGTCCGTCTGTCCGTCCGTC
>NW_024393047.1:0-2245 GCF_016617805.1 Bactrocera tryoni
AGTAAACCCTTAGTTTTGCTTTCTTTAAATTGTTGACTTGATTTTACAGCCCTATTGTGAAATCGTCACAAGTGGTTTGTGAGGTTTGCCCAGAGGTTATTCTTGCTCAAACCTCACATGGAAAAAGCACAAAACACTCACCACATGAACTGAAAAGCACTTTGCTGTTAACAAGCTGTTTTACAAAAACAATCAAGACAAAATAAAGAAATTGAAATTCCAGAAAAGGAAGTAATTTCGCAAATTTTGTTCATGTCGTATCTAATAATTTAATAAATAATACATACATATATAAATACTTACAAATAATATCTGGCCCAAATTAATTAATTACATAAGTCTATATTTCTTTTAATTCGTACTCAGAAGGAAGTAAAGAGTACAAAGACCGTAAACAGTTTTATTGTTATAGGCAAACTCTTATATTTATAATAGGTAACGCCTTTGGAAGAATAGTTCCTCCATTCTATTTAAAAAAATATAATTGCAAATTTATTTAAAAATATTTAAATTAACAAAACAAATACAACGGATATTTCATTGCGAGGTTTGCTTTCAGACATCATAAATTTGTGGCGTAATGGTGAGTACCCATGTGAAATCCTCGGAAAATCTCACAATAGTGGGGATGGTGATTTTTGTGATCACACAAGAATGGGGCTGTTAGTCCTTACGTTTTTAATTCAAAAGGTCAAAAAAGTAAGAAAGGGCTAAGGTCGGATGCAGCCGAACATATTAGACTCTTGCAACTTGCAAGAATCAAAGCGTGGGATATGCATACCTTAAGATTTCAAACGTCAACTAGAGGATCGGAATCTAAGTAATTTTTTATACGCATAAACGGATAGAAGAGGTCCCCAGAGCATGAAAATATTTACACATAGTTGCCGCTGGTTTATGGTTTTTGAGATATTTGCTTTTATAATTCAAACATTCAACTATTTAAATTGCGTGTTAATCCGATCTAATTCTTCTTCTTCTTTATTGTCGTAGACACGGCTTACGCGATTATAGCCGAGTTAAGAACAGCGCGCCATTCGTTTCTTTTTTTTTTTGCTACGTGGCGCCAATGGGATATTCCAAGCGAAGCCTGGTCCTTCTCCACTTGGTCCTTCCAACGGAGTGGAGGTCTTCTTCCTCCTCTGCTTCTCCCGGCGGATACTGCGTCGAATACTTTCAGACCTGGAATGTTTTCGTCCATTCGGACAACATGACCCAGCTAGCATAGTCGCTGTCTTTTAATTCGCTGAACTATGTTAATGTCGTCGGATATCTCATACAGCTCAACGTTCCATCGAATGCGAAATTCGCAGTGGCCAACGCGCAAAGGACCATAAATCTTTCCCAGAACCTTTCTCTCGAAAACTCGCAATGTCGACTCATCAGTTGTTGTCATCGTCCAAGCTTCTTGGTTTTTGTTCGTCGAGAGAGGACTTTACTTCTCCATTGCCTACTTAGTCCGAAGTAGCACCTGTTGGCAAGAGTTATCCTGCGTTGGATTTCCAGGCTGACATTGTTGGTGGTGTTTACGCTGGTTCCAAGATAGACGAACTTAGCTACAACTTCAAAGTTATGACTGTCAACAGTGACGTGAGAGTCAAGTCGAGAGTGTGAGGACTGTTTGTTTGATGACAGGAGATATTTCGTCTTGCCCTCGTTCACTGCCTGATCCATTTTCCTTGCTTTCTTTTACAGTCTGGAGAAAGCAGAACTAACGGTGTTGAGGCCTATGATATCAATATCATCGGCATACGCCAGCAGCTGTACACTCTTATAAAAGATTGTGCCTGCTCAATTAAGTTTTGCAGCTTGAACTATTTTCTAGGGAGTCGCCTTGTCCAAAACCTTGTTAGGTGTCGAACAGCTCAGAGAGGTCCGTCCCGAATCTGACGGAGCTTTTGTTATTGCTCAACATCAGTTTACACAGCCGTATTAGTTTTTCAGGAATACCAAATTCAGACATCTGTCAAAAGCAGCTTTGAAATCGACTACGAGGTGGTGTGTGTGGATCTTCTTTTCATTGACCTAAAGCCACAATAATAAGGTTCAATCCCTTTGCTGTCGATGGGCTTTAATCTTTCACACAATACGTACCTTATATGCGATGATGGAGAAGCTAATTGCTTTTCGAACATCTTTATGGTCGGGCAATGGAACCTCTGCTCCATCGTCAGGAAGGGAAGTAAAGGAAGATGATTTCCCGCGGAAGCGACAAAAACGCAGGCTCACCATTATTGATTGCTCA
>NW_024393048.1:0-1721 GCF_016617805.1 Bactrocera tryoni
TTTAGGTGTAGCGAAAAACCTACAGGGTAACAGCTAGTTTCACAATATATTAGAGGACGCTAATAGAAGCCAAACATTTGACGACCGATGAAACAAATCATTGGCAATCAGTATGTGAAAGCTCTGACAAAGGAGGTCACAATATAAGATCTTGCAGAGGTTTAAAATCTGTCTGTTTCCAAATACAGAAACAATCTTGTCCAGACAACATAAACTTTGCATCAACTGTATGTCCAATTCTCATGGGACAAAAGACTGTGAAAGCAAATTTAATTGTGTGTAGTGTCAACGAAGACATCACTCATTGCATCATATTACAAATTTTCAAAATATGAAGCAAAATCAAATTCATAAAACCACTGGGTTAGTCACTACAACCAAAGTGATAATCCAAGAAATCTCAAATCCCGAAAAGGGAAGAACAACCATGTTTAGCTCTAAAAGCAGCTTAAAAATTCAAAGCTCTTCATTCTAAGAAAATGAAAGCAAAAATTCTTTTACCCCACTGCGGTCATCGCTCTCAAAGATCCTTTATATCATCTAAAAATCAAAATCGGTTAAAATTGCCTGTCTAAATTTCAAATTTCAAAATTTAGGTAATGGGCGGAAGAATTATACAAAATTCAAACAAAATTTGCCCAATCATCACAGTTTCTCTAAATGCGGATATACAAATAGATGCACAAGCCATCGTTCTACCGCAACTTGCAAATTTGCTTCCAAGCTATGAAGCAAATAAAATACACCGTGCAAAATGCTCATATCTCAAATTAGCAGATCCCAACTGCCATACCCCATCACAAATCGATTTGTTATTAGGTAGTGACTTAATACCTCAAATAATTCTTGAAGGTATAGAAAAAATATCCAATAAATTGTTAGCCCAAAATACAATCTTTGGGTGGATATTAAGTGGCCAAGTCACAGAATAAATTAATTCGTTTACAACTGAAGTTGAAAACATTTCAAACGAATATTTAAATAATGAACTCGAAAAATTCTGGGAAGTATAAGAATTACCACAGACTACTCAACTTTCATAAGAAGACCAGGCATGCGAAGCCTATTACAAGCCCACAACAACAAGAAACGAAAATGGTCGTTATGTTGTGCGACTCCCTTTCAAACCCACCTTCCCAGATTCGATAGCTCTAGGCCACTCTAGAATATCAGCAGTCCAACAATTTCTAAGCCTGGAAAAAAGACTGTGGAAAAAAAGTGAGCTTAAATCAGCATATGATAATGTGATGGACCAATATCTAGACCTCAATCATATGGAAGAAGCTGTACCATATGAAAAAGTATCTAAAGGTAGATATTTATCTTTTTATCCGCCACATCACGGTGCAATACGACCTGATAAACTCACAACAAAAGTACGAGTGGTTTTCAATGCCTCAAGTGTAAGAGCTCAGGCAAATCACTCAACGACGTACTATATATCGGCCCAACCTTACAACCTGATCTCATGTTGTTAATATTAAATTGGCGCATGTTTAAATACGTTTTTAATGGGGATGTAGAGAAAATGTACAGGCAAATCCTAGTACATAAAGATGACCAAGATTTCCAGCGTATAGTCTTCCGCAAATCAAGTAATAGTCCAATCAGCGACTACAAACTTAAAACCGTCACCTTTGGCATCAATTGCGCATCCTATTTACGGCGATCAGGACACTGGATGAAAGTGGCAAAAACGTGTAGCAATACGTAACTTCCAT
>NW_024393049.1:0-3743 GCF_016617805.1 Bactrocera tryoni
TTCTTCATCTTACTGAAGTTGACATAAAGCCATAACGGCAGTGCATTTGGAAGAATTCGACAATCTTATATTCAGGTATAAAGTCCATTTTCTTTTATATACACATTAAGCAGCCGATATTGAGTTGCTTTAAATCATTAATTTAACATCTTTAAGTTAATTTACCTCTTCATCTTACTGAAGTTGACATAAAGCCATAACGGCAGTGCATTTGGAAGAATTCGACAATCTTATATTCAGGTATAAATTCGATTTTCTTGTATATACACATTAAGCAGTCGATATTGAGTTGCTTTAAATCATTAATTTAACATCTTTAAGTTAATTTACCTCTTCATCTTACTGAAGTTGACATAAAGCCATAACGGCAGTGCATTTGGAAGAATTCGACAATCTTATATTCAGGTATAAATTCGATTTTCTTGTATATACACATTAAGCAGTCGATATTGAGTTGCTTTAAATCATTAATTTAACATCTTTAAGTTAATTTACCTCTTCATCTTACTGAAGTTGACATAAAGCCATAATGGCCGTGCATTTGGAAGAATTCGACAATCTTATATTCAGGTATAAAGTCCATTTTCTTTTATATACACATAAAGCAGTCGATATTGAGTTGCTTTAAATCATTAATTTAACATCTTTAAGTTAATTCACCTCTTCATCTTACTGAAGTTGACATAAAGCCATAATGGCCGTGCATTTGGAAGAATTCGACAATCTTATATTCAGGTATAAAGTCCATTTTCTTTTATATACACATAAAGCAGTCGATATTGAGTTGCTTTAAATCATTAATTTAACATCTTTAAGTTAATTCACCTCTTCATCTTACTGAAGTTGACATAAAGCCATAACGGCAGTGCATTTGGAAGAATTCGACAATCTTATATTCAGGTATAAAGTCCATTTTCTTGTATATACACATTAAGCAGTCGATATTGAGTTGCTTTAAATCATTAATTTAACATCTTTAAGTTAATTTACCTTCTTCTTCTTACTGAAGTTGACATAAAGCCATAACGGCAGTGCATTTGGAAGAATTCGACAATCTTATATTCAGGTATAAAGTCCATTTTCTTGTATATACACATTAAGCAGTCGATATTGAGTTGCTTTAAATCATTAATTTAACATCTTTAAGTTAATTTACCTTCTTCATCTTACTGAAGTTGACATAAAGCCATAACGGCAGTGCATTTGGAAGAATTCGACAATCTTATATTCAGGTATAAAGTCCATTTTCTTGTATATACACATTAAGCAATCGATATTAAGTTGCTTTAAATCATTAACCCTAGGTCATCCTTCGTCAAAATGACTACGAACTATTTTATTTTCACTGTAAATATCTTTTTAATTGTTCGTGTTGATCTCCGCTTTCGTACAGCGATAGTCGGTTGTTTACTCTCTTTGAATGCACACATACAGAGGAGCACGCAAATCGTAAGTAGAATTTTTTTTCGGTTATGTTGTATGGCGTAGTCAAATTGACGAAGGATGACGTTTATGTAACTTTCAGGTTTTTGTGGTATTATTTTTTTGATCGATTAGGGGTTTATTTCGTTTGCCATGACTACTAAGCTACCGTTAAATGATGAGGAAATCGAAAAGTTTTTCTCCTTAATCGATGACGATGAGTTGGAAAGCGAAACTAGTGAACTAAGTATTGACACGGAAGTGGATCAAGACGAATGCACTCAAAATACAAGCTCGTCAGGTGAAGAAACTAGTGTGGATCAAGGCGATTATGCTCATAATTCAAGCTGTTCAGATCAAGAAACCGAGGTGGATGAAGACGACGTTCCCCTTAATATTTTAAAATCAAATTCTAATATTATATCATGCTCTAAAGTAATACTGCGTGGCAAAAACGGCTATAAATGGTCATCGGTAAAAGGTAAAACACATCGATATGGTTTGAACATCATACATCAAAATCGAGGTCCAGCGCGTGAATGCAAAAACATAACTGACCCACTTGTTTCCAAATGTTTATTACAGAGGATATTATTAGCGAAATCGTGCAGTGGACAAACCAAGAAATAATTCAACGGCAATCAACCATGATTGGAGATACAGATATGGCACAAAGACGGATCACTTCTGAAACGGAAATAAACGCTCTTTTAGGAGTACTAGTAATGACGGCTGTTAGAAAGGATCAGCATATATCTGCTGATGAATTATTCGATCGGTCATACAGTGGAACCCAGTACATAAGCGTAACCACAAAAGCAAGATTCAAGTTCCTAATGGCTTGCTTACGGTTCGACGATAAGTCTGTACGCATTCAACTAGTAAAGGACAAATTCGCTCCTATAAGGAAAATATGGGAAATGTTTGTCCAAAAGTGCAGGGAAAATTATAATCCTGGTCCATACCTAACAATTGATGAGCAGCTACTGGCATTTAGAGGTAAATGCCGTTTCCGTATGTACATACCAAATAAGACAGCCAAATATGGCATTAAAATTATAATGATGTGTGATAGTGGAACTAATTACATGGTGAATGCAATGCCGTATTTAGGTAAAGGCTCCAATACCTCGAAACTGCCTCTTGGAGAGTTCTACGTTAAAGAGCTAACAAAATCAGTACATGGCTCGAATAGAAGTATTCCTATGGACAACTGGTTTACATCCATAACTTTGGCTCAGTCGTTAGGAAATCACCCGTACAATTTAACAATAGTTGGCACACTCAGATCAAACAAAGCGGAAATACCTTCTGAATTAAAAAACAAAAAGGGACGTAAATGCGGAACGTCAATGTTTTGCTACGACAAAAATTTAACCCTATTATCCTATAAACCAAAATCTAGCAAAATAGTATATCTTCTGTCATCTTGCAATGAAATAGGTACTATTAACCCCGTTTCAAATAAGCCAACCATGATTGAGTTTTACAACGGAACCAAAGGGGGAGTAGACACCCTGGATCAGATGTGCAGCGCAATGAGTTGTTCAAGAAAAACGAACAGGTGGCCATTGTGCCAATTTTTCGGTATGCTGAACATTTCTTTTATAAATTCGTATGTTATTTACACACACAATATGTTTAAAGTTGGACAAAAGCCTTTAAAACGGGTAGATTTTATGAAAAAGCTTTTTACTAGTCTTATAGATAGTCACTTAGATGACAGACTTAATATGCCAACAATTACCACTACGGTAAGAAATGACATAATAAATTTACGACCTGACCGTCCTACAAATGGATCAGAAAATATGATACGGGCATCAGAAGCTAAGAAACGGAAGATTTGTGCCATGTGTCCTTCTTCCAAACGAAGAATGACGAAGGTGGTATGCGCAAAGTGCCATAAATACCTATGTGGAGAGCATAAAGTTGATGTTTGTGCCTCCTGTCTTATCTGAGGTTTGAACTTCAAAAGCTAATTTTTCTTCTTAAGTTTAATTATTTAGTTTTAAGAAACTCAAAGACTTGTATCAGAATTCCTGCCACAAATTGTGATTTTTTATTTTTAAAAGGTAATGACTTAAAGTTGAAGCCAATTGATAGAAGACTGTGAATTATTAATTTTAAGTTAAAAGAATATAAGTTTTCCTTTTTATTTTTAACTTGTATTTATTAATAATGAAATAAGTAAATAAAAAAAATAAAACGCGTTCATTATTTCGACTTACACCCGACTGAAAATGGATTTGAAATAAGTCGTCGTCATATTGACGAAGGATGACGTTAATGTACAAAAAAAAGGATGACCGTCCAGGGTT
>NW_024393050.1:0-1870 GCF_016617805.1 Bactrocera tryoni
ATGAGATTATCGAATTCTTCCAAATGCACTGCCGTTATGGCTTTATGTCAACTTCAGTAAGATGAAGAAGGTTAATTAACTTAATGATGTTAAATTAATGATTTAAAGCAACTCCATATCGACTGCTAAATGTGTATATACAAGAAAATCGACTTTATACTTGAACATAAGATTGTCGAATTCTTCCAAATGCACTGCCGTTATGGCTTTATGTCAACTTCAGTAAGATGAAGAAGGTAAATTAACTTAAAGATGTTAAATTAATGATTTAAGGCAATTCAATATCGACTACTAAATGTGTATATACAACAAAATCGACTTTATACCTGAATAAAAGATTGTCGAATTTTTCAAATGCACTGCCGTTATGGCTTTATATCAACTTCAATAAGATTAAGAAGGTAATTTCACTTAAAGATGTTAAATTAATGATTTAAAGCAACTCAGTATCGACTGCTAAATGTGTATATACAAGAAAATCGACTTTATACTTGAACATAAGATTGTCGAATTCTTCCAAATGCACTGCCGTTATGGCTTTATATCAACTTCAATAAGATTAAGAAGGTAATTTAACTTAAAGATGTTAAATTAATGATTTAAAGCAGCTCAATATCGACTGCTAAATGTGTATATACAAGAAAATCGACTTTATACCTGATTATAAGATTATCGAATTCTTCCAAATGCACTGCCGTTATGGCTTTATGTCAACTTCAGTAAGATGAAGAAGGTAAATTAACACAAAGACGTTAAATTAATGATTATAGCAACTAAATATCGACTGCTAAATGTGTATATACAAGAAAATCGACTTTATACCTGAATATGAGATTATCGAATTCTTCCAAATGCACTGCCGTTGTGGCTTTATGTCAACTTCAGTAAGATGAAGAAGGTAAATTAACTTAAAGATGTTAAATTAATGATTTAAAGCAACTCAATATCGACTGCTAAATGTGTATATATCGGGTGATTTTTTAAGAGCTTGATAACTTTTTTTTAAAAAAAAACGCATAAAATTTGCAAAATCTCATCGGTTCTTTATTTGAAACGTTAGATTGGTTCATGACATTTACTTTTTGAAGATAATTTCATTTAAATGTTGACCGCGGCTGCGTCTTAGGTGGTCCATTCGGAAAGTCCAATTTTGGGCAACTTTTTCGAGCATTTCGGCCGGAATAGCCCGAATTTCTTCGGAAATGTTGTCTTCCAAAGCTGGAATAGTTGCTGGCTTATTTCTGTAGACTTTAGACTTGACGTAGCCCCACAAAAAATAGTCTAAAGGCGTTAAATCGCATGATCTTGGTGGCCAACTTACGGGTCCATTTCTTGAGATGAATTGTTCTCCGAAGTTTTCCCTCAAAATGGCCATAGAATCGCGAGCTGTGTGGCATGTAGCGCCATCTTGTTGAAACCACATGTCAACCAAGATGCTAACAAACTTTTTGTTGCCAAAATGGAAGAACTGAACTTGGTTGACATGTGGTTTCAACAAGATGGCGCTACATGCCACACAGCTCGCGATTCTATGGCCATTTTGAGGGAAAACTTCGGAGAACAATTCATCTCAAGAAATGGACCCGTAAGTTGGCCACCAAGATCATGCGATTTAACGCCTTTAGACTATTTTTTGTGGGGCTACGTCAAGTCTAAAGTCTACAGAAATAAGCCAGCAACTATTCCAGCTTTGGAAGACAACATTTCCGAAGAAATTCGGGCTATTCCGGCCGAAATGCTCGAAAAAGTTACCCAAAATTGGACTTTCCGAATGGACCACCTAAGACGCAGCCGCGGTCAACATTTAAATGAAATTATCTTCAAAAAGTAAATGTCATGAACCAATCTAACGTTTCAAATAAAGAACCGA
>NW_024393051.1:0-1374 GCF_016617805.1 Bactrocera tryoni
TGGTGTGACCGTGCTGATAAATGAAACAAAGAATTATTACGGAAAAGTGACACAAAAAGGGAATTTTTAGGCAGTGTAGAAATGAAACAAGGTTAAAATTTAGACCTACACTGCCTACGAGTAGTGCAAAGCCTTCAAAGGCGGTCGAGAGATCGTTGAAGACATGCCTCGTTCTGGACGACCTTCGACCTTTTCAAGTTATGAAAATATTAAGGGGGTATTCTTGTCTAGGATTTTGAAAAAATCGATTTTTTTTGCATATCTTGAAAGTTTAGACTTTCAAAAATATGACCTTGGAAGGTTTTTTCAAAATTCGACTTATTTTCGGAGATACAGCCGCTTTTGTGACGTGGCGTC
Source organism: Bactrocera tryoni (assembly GCF_016617805.1). Classification (NCBI taxonomy): domain Eukaryota; kingdom Metazoa; phylum Arthropoda; class Insecta; order Diptera; family Tephritidae; genus Bactrocera; species Bactrocera tryoni. Next base: position 358 of record NW_024393051.1, read on the forward strand.
CATGTTCACTAGAATTGTCTCCTAAACTTTAAACGCGCTTTTCTCAAAACTGACCTTTTCGGAACGATACCTTCACGATTTCTCAGGTTCTACTGGACCGATTTACTTGAAATTTTTATAGAGTCTTCTTTATAGGCTTGTCTATGGTTGGAACTAGCCCCATCCCCAAATTTTTATTTTTATTATTTTTAAAAAATTCGAAATAGTCAGAAAAAGTGATCCAAAAAAACTTTTTTTTCAGGCAGTCGCCATTTTGTGAAAAAAATTTTTTCCACTTTTCCGTAGTTCCGGTCATTGTGACATTATTCTAGATTAATAATCTTTTTTTTTTTTGGTTTCAGATAACGAAGAGGGTTGAAATCATGGGTATGGTCGCGTGGAAATTTTTAGAGACCCCCCACTTCGTCAGCTCATAATTTTAGAAATTTTTTACTTTTTTAGTTTTTATTTTTTTTCTGTACTCTTCTAAAATTAACAAATAACTAATAAAAAATGGATACTAAAAATACGTTTTTTACGACACTTTAAAAATTACATGAAATTCATGCTTCTAGACCAGAATACCCCTTTAAAAAAGTTAAAAATATAGTGTTAGAGAGATGGCAAGAGAGCTCGACATCTTTGCGAGTCTGTTTGAATGATTTTGGTCGATATTTTGGATATGAAACGCGTTCTTGCTCGACTCCTTTTCTCAAAAATTATCTCATACTATCGATCAACTACCGAATTCACCAGATTAGACTTCGTGTGATTTCGGTTGGTCCCCAAACTGAAATTGCCGCTCCGTGGAACCCGTTTTCAGTCGATCGAAGAGATGAAACAAAATTCGCTGAAAGAGCTGAAGGTCAGCCCATAGTGCTTATGAAAAATGTTTCGAGGAATGGAAAAATCGTTGGCATAAGTGCGTTACATCTGTTGAAGATTACTTTGAAGACGACAAAATAAAATATTGATGAATATTTACATATTTTTCGTTAGAATTTCTGGGTACTTTTTTGCAGCAACTAAAAAAAATTC
>NW_024393052.1:0-1608 GCF_016617805.1 Bactrocera tryoni
TGTTAATTTAATAAACGATGTAATATAAATTCATATCTTCTTTCATTAATTTCATTAATTTCATCAATTTTATTTAACTATATTTTGAGCTAGGTTAGGTTAAGGCACTGATTATTGCATAAATGACAATGAAGGATCCAACTTGTACAATTTAAATCACTGGTCCGTTGTAATAACAAAAGATAATTATGGATCATAAGGGCTTTTGTCCTCCCATGTATGCTTACTGGTCAATAAGAGCTACAAATGTGGCAAGATGAACCTTGTTAAGAGAAAATAGCTCAGTATGCGTCTACAGCTTCCTTAAAATCAGACACCTCTGCTTGAAGAATACTCTAGTGATCTGGTAGTCTGAAACTAAGCTGACATAGAGCTACTAACTTCCTCTCGAAGTTTCCCTGAACTTTAATCCATTTGTGAAAAAAATAATTGTGTCTTTTCTACAGCGACTTCGTTCCTCCTACATACCTCTCGCCTGGCGATGTTTTTTTTATTCTTCTTGTTATTGTATTATATGCACTATCGTCTGTCCGGGAAAACGTTATCTTGAGTGAAGGTTGAGATATATTTCTGAAAGGTGGATGTTGGTATTGCAGGTGGGCGAAATTAGTATATTGCAACGACCGCAAAATTAAGTTAATGGAATTTTTTTATTGTCTTATAAAATCACCCATCCACCACCCTATTCTAATTCTACAGCTCTAGCATATTGTCCTAAATTTTCAAGTTGATCCGAGTAATAGTTTCGGAGATACAGCCTTGAGAACTTGTGCGCTCGAGGCTAGCTAGGCTAAGTGCGCCGTCTTTAAACGCGTTTTTCTCGAAACTGTGTTTTTGAAGTCGGTTGGCAAGATTTCTCGAGAACTACTCAACCGATCTTCATGAAATTTTACACAGGTCTTTGAGATACAATTCTTAAAGACTTGGACGAAGGATTTTTTTTCGATTACAACTATTTGAAAAAAAAAATGTCGCGAAATTTTTGAAATTTTTTTGTAAAAATGTTTGCCAAAAATCCAATTCCAGTTTTCGGTTTTACCTTTGTCTATGTTATTAGTTAAGGTTTTAACTAAAATACGTAATTTTCAACTGTATGGGATAATGTAGCAGGCGCATCTTTTTTTTTAAATCAGAATTTCGTTGTTCATGGTGTATGTTTCTAACAATAAAAAATAAAAATATTTAGTTTTTTATATGAGAAAAAAAATTGTTGAAAAAGGCTGTTTTTTACACGAGGAAACCCAAGTAACCCTTTAAGCGAAAAATCATAAAAAGCCATTACTTAAAGGGTCAGTAGGGTAATCTTTTAAAAAAAAAAAAAAAAAATTGTCTGCATTTCTGTTCCCTTATACCATTAGAATTAATGTGGAAACCCACTTTACCATTGGAAAGTTTCTGGCAAGGCCCAAAAAAATAATACCGCTCGACGTTCGGAGCGCTCGGAGTGCACACCTCAAACTTTAAACGCGTTTTTCTCAAAACACACTTTTTTAAACTGGCGGACATGATTCCGGTCGAACTACTCAACCTTAATTTTTTTGTTTTAAATGTTCACAAAACGCCTGGCTATCGTCCCTTACTTTTTTACAATTTATTGACAATGTTCAC
>NW_024393053.1:0-1567 GCF_016617805.1 Bactrocera tryoni
GTTAGAACCTCGGAGCGCACGCACATCTAAAACACTGGAGACGTGTCTTCCGTCTATCACAACATGATCGATCTGGTTGGTAGTTTTCGATCCGGAGACAGCCAGGTAGCTTGATGAATCTTCTTATGCTGGAATCTTGTACTACAGATAACCATATTTCGGACCCCGGCGAAGTCAATCAGCCTCAACCCATTAGGGGATGTTTCGTCGTGGAGGCCGAATTTACCGACCGTAGTGCCAAAGACACCTTCTTTGCCCACCCAGGCGTTAAAGTCGCCAAGCACGATTTTGACATCGTGGCGGGGGCATCTCTCATAAGTGCGTTCCAAGCACTCATAAAAGGCATCTTTGGTCACATCGTCCTTCTCATCCGTCGGAGCGTGGGCGCAGATCAGCGATATGTTGAAGAACCTCGCTTCGATGCGGATTGTGGCTAGACGTTCATTCACCGGAGTGAATGATAGTACTCGGCGACGGAGTCTCTCTCCCACCACGAATCCTACACCAAACTTGCGCTCCTTTATATGGCCACTGTAGTAAACGTCACAAGGACCTACTCGTATCAGTCCTTGGCCCGTCCATCGCATTTCTGGGACGGCGGTGATGTCAGCCTTTATTTTCAGGAGGACATCAACCAGCTGGGCAGCGGCACCTTCCCAATTAAGACACCGGACATTCCAGGTGCATGCCCTCAATTCGTAGTCCTTACTTCGTTTGCCATGGTCGTCATCAAAAGGGGGGTCTCATCCGAGGCTGGTTATAGCTCTTCACTGGGGTGTTTTTTTACGTGGCGGGTCCCAAACCCAGCGCACAACCCTTGTAGGGAATGTTTCGCCTTCTCACTTTAGCTCGCCCTCGAACGGATGTTCTTAGGCTACCCAGAGGATACTTGGTCAAAGACCGGAAGTAGTGAGCTGCTTGAGCCATGTGTAAAAGAATCGTTTCTGGCCACTCCCAAGTGAATGGCGATCAGAGAACTTTCCTCACTTGCGTGAACTTTAACACATGACTCCATCCTCCCTTAATTTAGGATTGCTAAATTGTTCCAAATACATTTTCGCTATTGCTATAGGACAACTCAATGACAACTCCAATAACATCAAAACGTCTAGTTAGCATAAATATGTAAAGTTCATATTTTTACGCATCTTGATTTCGATTGCATAATATGTATGTACCAAAAAATCAATTTTACACCTTAATTTAAGATTGCAAAGTTGTTCCAAATACACTGTCGCTATTGCTATAGGGCAACTCTATGACAACTCCAATAACATCAAAACGATTAATTAGCAAAAATATGTGAAGTTCATATTTTTACGCATCTTGATATCGATTGCATAATATGTATGTACCAAAAAATCAATTTTACACCTTAATTTAAGATTGCAAAGTTGTTCCAAATACACTGTCGCTATTGCTATAGGGCAACTCTATGACAACTCCAATAACATCAAAACGATTAATTAGCAAAAATATGTGAAGTTCATATTTTTACGCTACCTGATATCGATTGCATAATGTGTATGTATCAAAAAATCAATTCTACACCTTAATTTAGGATTGT
>NW_024393054.1:0-1080 GCF_016617805.1 Bactrocera tryoni
TTTGAAATCATTCTTCTTCTTCTTAATTGGCGTAGACACCGCTTACGCGATTATAGCCGAGTTAACAACAGCGCGCCAGTCGTTTCTTCTTTTCGCTACGTGGCGCCAGTTGGATATTCCAAGCGAAGCCAGGTCCTTCCCCACTTGGTCCTTCCAACGGAGTGGAGGTCTTCCTCTTCCTCTGCCTCCCCCGGCGGGTACTGCGTTGAATACTTCCAGAGCTGGAGTGTTTTCATCCATCCGGACAACATGACCTAGCCAGCGTAGCCGCTGTCTTTTAATTCGCTGAACTATGTCAATGTCGTCGTATATCTCGAACAGCTCATCGTTCCATCGAATGCGATATTCGCCGTGGAAATGCGCAAAGGACCATAAATCTTTCGCAGAATTTTTCTCTCGAAAACTCGTAACGTCGACTCATCGGTTGCTGTCATCGCCCAAGCCTCTGCACCAAATTATGAGCGACTTATAGAGTTAGCTTTTGTTCGTCGAGAGAGGACTTTCCTTTTCATTTGCCTACTCAGTCCGAAGTAGCACCTGTTGGCAAGAGCAATCCTGCGTTGGATTTCCAGGCTGACATTGTTGGTGGTGTTAATGCTGGGTCCTAAATAGACGAAATTATCTACAACCTCAAAGTTATGACTGTCAACAGTGACGTGAGAGCCAAGTCGCGAGTGCGACGACTTTTTGGTTTGATGACAGAAGATATTTCGTTTTGCCCTCGTTCACTGCCAGACCCATTTTCTGTGCTTCCTTGTCCAGCCTGGAGAAAGCAGAACTAACGGCGCGGGTGTTGAGGCCGATGATATCAATATCGTCGGCATACGCCAGCAGCTGTACACTTTTATAGAAGATGGTACCTTCTCTGTTTAGTTCTGCAGCTCGAACTATTTTCTCCAGAAGCAGGTTGAAGAAGTCGCCCGATAGGGAGTCGCCTTGTCTGAAACCTCGTTTGGTATCGAACGGCTCGGAGAGGTCCTTCCCGATCCTGACGAAGCTTTTGATTTTATTCAACGTTAGTTTACACAGCCGTATTAGTTTTGCGGGGATACCAAATTCAGACATCGCGGCATAAAGGCA
>NW_024393055.1:0-2301 GCF_016617805.1 Bactrocera tryoni
TAGGTCATGTTGGTCGAATTGATGAAAACATTGCAGCTCTGAGAGTATTCACGCAGTATTCATCGGAGAAAGCAGAGGAGTACGAAGGCCACCACTCCGTTGGAAAGACCAGATGGAGAACAACATGGCTACACTTGGAATGTTCAATTGACGCCAAACAAAAAGGAAGAACGACTGGCGGTGTTGTAAACTCGGTTATAGGTTAGGTTTCTTCGCCAATAAAGAAGATATAGATATATAACCCTACATCTATCTCGATTAATTTTAGGTGATCCAAACAACCGTTAGGTGAAACAACATGTTCCAAGAGTATAAAAATACACATTTACAGAATTTAATGTACTTTAATAATCAGCAATTATTTTTGAAAAATTTTTGATTCCCTTGATTCTGTTGCCAGGAATACCTCTGAAAAGGTTGTCAGGCTGTGAGGATGATGTTGTGGTTAAAATTATCTAACATCCAAATTCCAAAAAAAAAATTAGATATTATTACTACATATGAATGTTGATAATGATGGAGTGATCAAAATTTTATCATACATATATAATATTATAAGTGCCAAAATGATTTGCATAACATTTTCTTGTTTGAATTATTCAATTAATTCTAATATAATGACAGAAAATAGCAAAAAAGAAAAAAACAACAAACACATGCGGGAGCTGTGGTGTTGTGGCGTTGCACACTTATGGACCAAAAACCATATCTCAGGAACTACTAGACCGATTTCAATGAAAGAAATTCGGTATATAATATTTTCTTAACACCCTGATCACATGTACGAAATATGAGTGAAATCGGTTCACAACCACGCCTTCTTCCAATATAACGCTATTTTGAACTCCATCTGATGCCTTCTCTGTATAATAATGTATATACATTAGGAACCAATGATGATAGCGGAGTAAAACTTTACACAAATACGGTATTTGAAAAATATGTAAATGACGGATAATGTCGAGATTTCACTTTATCATGTGAGAGTATAAAATGTTCGGTGACACCCGAACTTAGCCCTTCCTTACTTGTTTATAATTGGTCTTGAACGATGCAACAAATCCCTCCGTTTACATATTTTTTTGATAAGATTTCAATCTGGCCATCGCTCGTTTCCAATTGCTAAAAGTCAAAACCTCCTGAACTCGATTAACTGTCAAAGTTCAGGAGGTTTTGACGCTTATCAATTGTTCTCTCATTTCCATTCAGAGAGGAGTTGGACATCTCTTTATCTCTGCCAAAACTCTCTCTCTCTCTCATAATTGTAATTGAGCAGTAATCACACTTGAGCTCATTCCGTGAATAATTTGTTTGATTCAAACTCAATTTTTCGTAAGTGGCTCAAAGTTGTGTTTAACTCATTCACTGCAGATCACTGACACAGATATATCACTGACTTACATGTACATACATATATTAAAATGTGTTAGCTAGCTTACAGTAAAAAATGTGTATTTTTACAAACGTATTCACTTATGTACATAAAGCTTTATTTTACATGGCCCTACTTAATGGCAATAAAATAGTAGTGCATAGAAAAAGTTATCTTAAACTAGAAGACCCGTCCACGCTTTATTGTGGCTGATGCATAGCAGTGATCTGCAGTGAATACTTGGCTTATGAATACACTCTCATATTCATGAATCACCCCCAAATATTCAGTCACACTTGCTCTCACTAAAAATATTATCTTCTCACAATCACATGGCTTGCTTGTGTAATAATGAGTGTGAATATGTCTCACAATCACTTATCGCTCACACTTGGCTTGGCTTGCTTCTCTGTATACAATTGTTTGAGCTTATTCGTTGCTTACCATTAGATGAGTTGAAAGGCTCATGAATACATTCACTAATAAGTGGCTCATTGTTTATTCATGAATACATTCACAAATTCCGTGCCTATTCAAAATATATTTTATACCTACGCGTGGAGGGTTTTAAAAGGAACGAAACGCGATTGTAGTGACGTCAAAACTGAAACTTCTTTGTTTATTATCCTTTTATTGAATTATTTTCTTAAGCTTTATCTTACTTTCTAGAAATTGGAGAGCTTAGGTAGATGAGTCCCTGAAGTTTATACCTGCGCGGAGGGGTTTTAAAAGGAACGAATGAGACTATTGACTTCGTAAAAACTACAAAACTGAAACTTCTTTGTTTCTTATCCTTTTATTCAATTATTTCTTAAGCCTAAATGCAAAGCTTTATCTTACATTTTAGAAAATGAAGAGCTTAGGTAGATGAGTCCCTGAAGTTTATACCTACGCGGAGGGGTTTTAAAAGGAACGAGTGAGTCTATTGA
>NW_024393056.1:0-1288 GCF_016617805.1 Bactrocera tryoni
ATTCTAAACTAAATAATTATCCGTGGCGTGGTTCGTTTTACAGTCTTATTCTGCACAACAGAGTAGTGCAGACGCTGACCAATGCACTTTCCTGGTGCGGAAGTTGTAAGTCGATACTTATTAGTAACAAGTGTTGTGTCTACTTATCTTGAATATAAAAATCCCGATGTCCGCGTTGTTTGGTTTCGATGGACTCTAAACTACTGAACCGTTTTTAATCAAATTTTTTAACTTACTGTGTACAGTTTGGTCCAACGAAAGATAGGATGGATTTATAACTCTCATATAGTCGCATTGTTGTTATTGCAGGTGTTTATTTATTATTAACAAAGAGCTATCCACCAGTTGGTGGCATAACAACGGTATTGAGTAAGTGCGGTATCTTACAGTAGATGGCGCTACATTTCTTCTAAATTTTTCATGGATTTCGGCTGTCATAACAAAAGCTGCCACTTGCTAAAACATTAAATGAAAATCGTTTGTTTGAAGTTTATATCGGGTGATTTTTAAGAGCTTGATAACTTTTTTTTAAAAAAAAACGCATAAAATTTGCAAAATCTCATCGGTTCTTTATTTGAAACGTTAGATTGGTTCATGACATTTACTTTTTGAAGATAATTTCATTTAAATGTTGACCGCGGCTGCGTCTTAGGTGGTCCATTCGGAAAGTCCAATTTTGGGCAACTTTTTCGAGCATTTCGGAAATGTTGTCTTCCAAAGCTGGAATAGTTGCTGGCTTATTTCTGTAGACTTTAGACTTGACGTAGCCCCACAAAAATAGTCTAAAGGCGTTAAATCGCATGATCTTGGTGGCCAACTGCCCATGCATCCCGAAAAATGCACTGTTTGGTGTGGTTTGTACGCTGGTGGAATCATTGGACCGTATTTTTTCAAAGATGCTGTTGGACGCAACGTTACGGTGAATGGCGATCGCTATCGTTCGATGCTAACAAACTTTTTGTTGCCAAAAATGGAAGAACTGAACTTGGTTGACGTAGCCGGACACCAAAAGCAGATGGCCGCGCACGCAGCTCGCGGGATACCGTCGCTGATGAACAATGCTCGAAATAGATGTCGCGTCGCCATTACTCCCGTTCCTTGCAGCGTTACATCCGTCTAAAGTCACCAGCCAATAACCAACCCCAGAATACCGAAGCCAATTATCATCTCGCGCATCAGCCATTCATCGAACCTAAACCTATCCTCGTGTTTCTTCATCATCTCTAAATCATCATATCTGTTCATCAAAACTCAAATTATTATATTAAAATTATATCAAAGATACCTA
>NW_024393057.1:0-1163 GCF_016617805.1 Bactrocera tryoni
TACTGATGGTGTCTTTGTATCTGGGATGCTTCCTCAAATATCATTCAGATTATGGAAAGAGCTTTACGAAGGTTACTCCTACGGACCGCGAACAAAGGATAGCCAATAACTCAAGTAAAGCGGAACTGATTCTTTTCACAAAAAAAACCAAAATATCTCAGTTTCATTTTGCCTCACTCGGTGGAACAACAATTTCTCTGTAACCCAAAATACCCAGATGTTGAATTGAATACAAAAGTAAATTGGAAATATGTTATTATATGTATATCAGCTGGGCATGGACACCTTTACTCGGAAAATAGCAGTAAGTTCGTCTATAAGACTAACGGATTTAGGAGGTTGGAACAGGAAATATTATGGGCATAGCGCCATCCTGAACCAGTTAAACTTAAGTAAATCAGGCTATTTCCTTCCAAAGTTAGATTTCAATTGCCACTTTCAGTTGAAGATACCCTCTAGAAGGGAAGAATGATGCCACCTCGATATACACCAACTGCAAAATGGACTGCCAGCCAGCTTTTTCCAAACGGAATTACATAATAATTATATATAGAGAAGGCTTGTGATGGTCTATTGAATAACTATGGAAGGATACAGAAAGCAAGTATATGCACAAGTCGTCGGACGCCATAGATCGCCTTTTCGACACCACAGAATAATTCCATCGTTTCCAGTAATTCCAGGAAAGCTTTTGGGTCACTGGCAGGTCAATTCCACACATCCAAACTAGCAGCCTCTTTAGACGAAACTGAGGAGAAGCTATGCTCACTGGGAACAATAAAAAAAGAACATTTTGAACAAATAGCTCTGCGCTATTGAAATCAATAATCAACTGCAAGATATCGTAGCATATGGTTATGTATGTCCCAACTATTATAAGGCTAGAGCACAGGTCCATGAATAGTATTCACAGATTTACAGCTAACATAACTCGACTTTGCAGAACCTGATCTAAAAATGGCTCTGCCTTATACATAGCAATTATGCTGCAGCTGTAAGCTAGAAAAGAATAAGGAAATAGATTTCTACATACTCTGTGAATGTCCACCATAATTCAGACACAGAATACTTGGACCTTGAATGGTTACCCACAAAGTTTCATTGAGCGCACCAAATGGCATCAGCGAAAACCCCATGACAGTCGAGTCTAAATAACCGGACCC
>NW_024393058.1:0-1512 GCF_016617805.1 Bactrocera tryoni
TTAAATCGAAACTTAGCTCTAAAGATCTGAAAAATTTGCATTCGTTTATTTCAGAAGGGACGCGAATTCAGATCCAAACAGTTGCTTCTGTATCTGATTGCCTACACATCGAAGTGTTTTTATCAATAGCGAAGTATACTCCGAAGTTCTGGAGTTCAAGTCGAAGCAAGGGCATATGATTAAGCCATCTCAGGCAGAAGAAGTTTAATTCAGTCACTCGAAGGCAATATTCACGGATCCAATTAGGAAGAAGCATACGTTCCCATGTTAATTATTACGTGCCACTCGGAATGGCTCCAGACTTTTATCTGACCAAGGAATGTCCAATCGACACTGTTCCTTAAAATTATTTGGGAAATATTTTCTGAGGCCACAATAACAAGGACATAATATTAGAAAGCTGCTTTTCAAAGAAAAAGCATATAGTATGTACTTAATATATACTGAAATATTCCAGTTCCAATTGGATTAGCCCGCAGCATTAAAACCGAGATCTTTTAATTTAGTAGAAGATATAAGTTCCCGGTGGCACCGCTGCCGGAAATAGGAGACATCCGTCTGCAACCGGCGGATGCAATAAAATTTCTAGGGCTCATACTGGAAAGGAAGTTTTCATAGAAGCCGAATATCGAAGAGATCAAAAAAGGCTTCGATTGTCTTATAGTGCTGTGGAGAAGCCATAGGCAAAAGGTGGAGTCTCACACCAAAAGTGGTCCTCTGGCTCTACGACTACATAGTCAATCCCATTATGTTCAGTTGAGTCTTTATGTGGTGGAGGGCTCTATAAAAGACCACACATGCAAAGAAACTCGAAAGCGTTTAACGGGCGGGTCTCATCCGCATATGTGGTTTACTAAGATCCACTCCAACTATGCCAGTTAACGCTATCTTGCTCATAGTGCCTGTAGACATCGTCGGAAGGTGTAAGGCTGCGAAAGTTGCTATCGTACTCAGACTTCATACCGGACCACTTGGATCATGGAGTCGCCAAACCGAACTCTGGCGGTTCCTTCCCTGCCCATAAACCAGCGAGGGAGTGCACTCTAAGGCTTAGGGAAGCTGGGCATATGAAGGGCTCCGAACAAGAACACCGGAACCGGAATTCTCTCCTCCTTTAGCTGATTTCCTGAAAAATCAGATCATTACGTCGCAAAAGTTATACATTCCATTGTCAACAGAGAATGACATACCAACGAGGGTGCGCTCAAAGCTAGTCAAGAAGAGTCTGTTCTTACTAAAAATCGCATCAAACCGCTGCATCATCACATTAGTTTGGGTGCCTGGTCATAGCGGAATCGCTGGCAACTGCTAAGCCGACGAGAAAGACACGAAGGGTATCTTGCCCTGCTCACATTGAATTGGGATAAGAGTGAGGTGGAAACATCCAGGCACTTTCTTCCTTATTGTCTATCCTTTGCAAGAATGAAGTCGGCGAACCAAAAGACATAGCAGAATCTGACATTAGGTTACTCATCAAAATTATTATAGATTCCGAACGCATTGTTGATTTGT
>NW_024393059.1:0-3521 GCF_016617805.1 Bactrocera tryoni
CTTTTATTTATTGAAGTAAATATTATATTTCTTATTTTTATTATTATTTTTTTATATTATTTTAATAGTTTTTCATGATTATTTTGTATTTTTGATTTAATTTTTTAATCATTCTTTTTTTTTTAATTTTATTTTATTTATTTGTATTATTTTTTTTAATATTTTCTTTTTTTTTGTTACTATATTTATTTTCTATTATATTTATTTATTTATATTATTTTTTAATTTATTTCATTTTTATTTTTACCTATCTGTTTTATTTTTTTTATATATTTTTATTATTTTTTTTATTGTTATTGTTTTTATACTATTATTATTTTTTTTTTATTTTCATTTATGTCTTTGATTAAAAGAAAGTGTTGTTATTGCATTCTCTAATAATTTTTTAATTATTTGTTTAAAAGAAATTAAGAAAAATAATATCCATCTGAAGAAACAGAATTTAATTTTTATATATTAATATTAATAATAATTGCATATTTTTTAATATTAGTCCATTTTCAATTTTTATAAATAAATTTATATGAAAATTTTTTTTTTGATAACTGGTTTTATAAAAAATTTTAATTTTATTATTTTTTTATTTTTCCCATTTATATTTAATAATCATTCATATTTAAAAAATAAAATATTAAGTATTTTATTTTTAAATTTTCTATTTTATTTCGAATTCTCAATATATTTATTATAATATTTTTCAATTTTTTATGTTTTGTTTTTATTTTTAACCTTATAATTAATTCTGACTAATTTTTAGAATTTAAAAATTTCATTTTAATTTTTTTTTAATTTTTTCCAATCATAAATCAAGTTTTCATTTTAATTAACTAAAATCTAATTTTATTTTGAATTTTCGAGTTTTTTGTATTTTTAAATTTTTAGTTTTTCGCAATTTCGGTTTTTGTTAAATATTATTTTAATTAATGTATTTTTAACAAATATAAGAAGTTTTTATTTAAAAATATTAAAGTTAAATTTTATATTTTAAAATTTTTGTCTTGATTTTTTATACCTATAATAGCATACAATTCATTTCTTTCTGCTTATTCGAATTTGTTAATATTTTTTTTAACTTTTTGGATTTTATTTTTAATTATTTTCAATAATAAACGAAAATTTCGGTTTTAAAATTGTTTATTTTATTTCTTATGTTTTTATTTATTTATTTTTTTAATTTAATTTATTATTTTTATTTAATTATTTTATTTATTTTCTTATATTTTTATGTATTCACGATATTTTTAGTATTCTTAAATTTTTGGTGTTCCCTTTCATTTTTATCTCTATTATTGAATAAATTTTTGATTTTATTTTTAATTTAATTATTTCTTATCTCTTTCTGTGTCTCAGAATTTTTAAAAATTTTTTTGTAATATTTTATTCAATTATGAATCAATTTCTTATTTAAAAAAAATACCCCTATTTAAATATTATTGATTTCTAATACATCATATGTGAGCTGCCCACATTGGATCCGATAACTATGTTTCGAAGCGACCGCAGACTTCATTTGCATAAAATTGTATGCATATATCCTTTATATTTCATATTTTAATTTTTATTTTGTGCATAATTCTCATTTTTCTAATCAATACTTCTTTTTAAATATTTTTCGTTAATTCTTCATTGTTCCCTAAAATCAATAGCGCCTCATTAACATACCTTACATTGTAATATCGTAAACCAGATTATAATCGAAGGAATGTGTAATCTGTACTCACCTCTCTTTTTGCATGAATGAAAATAAGTCATCCAGAAATTCTTTTCTTTTCGGATCATCGTTGATCTCGTAAAGCTGCAAATAGAAAAAGAAGCAAAAAGAAAAGTAATGAATTATAAATGACTTGTATTGTGCAAGGACAGATTATAAAAGGGCTGTACAAAAAAGTAGCAATCAACAAAAGCAAATGACGACACGGCAAAAACAAGCGTTAAATATCATCTTGACCTCAAAGGTCAAAATTAGCACATCAAGAGGGGGCACAACAATGAACTCTACATTGGCACCGCAAAATACCGCAGTAGAGGCGCACACACTCATCGCCAATGTAATGCGCATTAACGAACAGTTAAAATACCATACGTATTATATACATACATATGTATGTGAATAAAAAGGTGCCACAAGCGCGCAGGGGGTATAAATGTTGCATCCTACCCCTATTTGAACTCGCCACAAGTTGCAAGTACCAACTTAACAACAATAACGTTCACGCCTTTTTTGGCTTGTGCTGCCAGCCAGCAAAATCGACAAGCGAATTTTTATTTCAAAAAAAATTTATTCCAGAATCCCTTGTCTGGCGCACCTAAGCAGCCACACCTGAGGTGTTGCTTACAACCGACCAGCCAGCCAATCGTCAACCCCAATAGCAACAGAAACAAGGAAATATGAAAGCAAATGCTGTGATATTGCGCAAAGAGTGGAAAAAGGTTACAACAACAATGCGATCAAACAAGAACAACAATCTGCAAGCGCACGTGACCTTCCTTATCTGAAATCCAATTGCGCTTGTGTGTTCTTCGCCGCTCTTATAATCTCCCCTGTATATCCGAAGCATCCCTGCAGGAGCGCAAGCCTTGGTAAATGGTTGAGCAACTTTTTTTGAAATTTTCCGCCATAACACGCAAGCGTCCCTCACCTATGTGTTCACCTTTCATTCTTTCATTCATCATTTCTTGTTTTTTTTTTCTTTTATTTAACATTTCCAATACCCTTTGGGGTAGCCGGAACACCTATCATCTTTTCATATATGTGTTTGTATTTGTACTCTATGATTGCCCAATATTGTGATAGAATTTGAAGTGGCGGAAAAAAATGTGCGAACAAACAAAAGCTTATTGATTGCTGTACTCAAGCGTTTGTTGTTGCATTGCATGGATGTTTTGTTGCATTTCATAGCTGTGCTGTTGCATATCGCGTATTGGAGGGGCCCATTAGGTTTTGTATAGACATGTAAGCGCTACCGAAATGTCAGCATTCAAGCAATGTAATCTTGTAATCATTGTGGCTTGACATTTGTGAGACAAGAGGCGTTATAAAATAACATGCGCCTAATTAGTAGGGAACAGCATAAGTGTTAGAGAGCAGAGTAATTACAATTAAGTATAAGAATCAGGCGACAAAATTTCGGAAAATGTAGAGTTGATGGTTGAGAATAAAATAAAGTTTATCTAACGGCAAATGGTTGAAATAGTTAAAAAATTAAGTGGTGTTTTGAAATATTACATTTTTGGAATATTAAGATGTTTCAAAAGTGTATATTTTTGCATTTCAAAAAACGAATTTCTGCATATATTATATAACGAATGATTAGATATTGAAAATATTCACCGCATTGTCTAAGATCATCTGGCAAATAGTTTCGGAGAAAGGAGCATACATTGTATGTATATATTTGTAAGAATTTTCAACTTAGTATAGTCAGTTTCTGTCTAGACGCTGTTTTCAGAGTCCGTGAAGAAAATTTCTCCGAAACCGCTGCATCGATCAACGAAAATTTCACGACCATCTTGGATATCAG
>NW_024393060.1:0-2125 GCF_016617805.1 Bactrocera tryoni
CTTATCAGTGTGACTTTAGACCTGGTAAATCAACAACCGCCCAGATATTCACCATGCGCCAAATCTTGGAAAAGACCCGTGATAGGAGAATCGACACACACCACCTCTTCGTCGATTTCAAATCTGCTTTCGACAACACAAAAAGCATTTATGCCGCGATGTCTGAATTTGGTATCCCGCAAAACTAATACGGCTGTGTAAACTGACGTTGAGCAACATCAAAAGCTCCGTCAGGATCGGGAAGGACCTCTCCGAGCCGTTCGATACCAAACGAGGTTTCAGACAAGGCGACTCTCTATCGTGCGACTTCTTCAACCTGCTTCTGGAGAAAATAGTTCGAGCTGCAGAACTAAATAGAGAATGTACCATCTTCAATAAGAGTGTACAACTGCTGGCGTATGCCGACGATATTGATATCATCGTCCTCAACACCCGCGTTCTGCTTTTTCCAGGCTGGACAAGGAAGCACAGAAAATGGGTCTGGCGGTGAACGAGGGCAAGACGAAATATCTCCTGTCATCAAACAAACAGTCGTCGCATTCGCGACTTGGCTCTCACGTCACTGTTGACAGTCATAACTTTGAAGTCGTAGATAATTTCGTCTATTTAGGAACCAGCATTAACACCACTAATAATGTCAGCCTGGAAATCCAACGCAGGATTGCTCTTGCCAACAGGTGCTACTTCGGACTGAGTAGGCAATTGAAAAGTAAAGTCCTCTCTCGACGAACAAAAGCCAAACTCTATAAGTCGCTCATAATTCCCGTCCTGCTATATGGTGCAGAGGCTTGGACGATGACAGCAACCGATGAGTCGACGTTACGAGTTTTCGAGAGAAAAGTTCTGCGAAAGATTTATGGTCCTTTGCGCATTGGCCACAGCGAATATCGCATCCGATGGAACGATGAGCTGCAGAGATATATGACGACATTGACATAGTTCAGCGAATTAAAGACAGCGGCTACGCTGGCTAGGTCATGTTGTCCGGATGGATGAAAACACTCCAGCTCTGAAAGTATTCGAAGCAGTACCCGCCGGGGGAAGCAGAGGAAGAGGAAGACCTCCACTCCGTTGGAAGGACCAAGTGGAGAAGGACCTGGCTTCGCTTGGAATATCCAATTGGCACCACGCAGCGAAAAGAAGAAACGACTGGCGCGCTGTTGTTAACTCGGCTATAATCGCGTAAGCGGTGTCTACGCCAATTAAGAAGAAGAAGTTCTTCTTTAATTCAAAATCAGACAGCTTAAGGGGCTGTCCAGTGCGTCACACTGGTGCATGAAAAATTAGACGGTTTTCGTGAATTTTTTTAAGAGAAAGTATGCTATCGATTACTTCGAACTTCTTTGAAGGTAATAAGGTGTATTTTAAGAGTTTTTTTTTACAAAAATATTGAAAAATAACGGTGTTATGGGCTGTCTTCAGAGATGTCAAAAAAAAGTGCCCCAACTACTGACATGATTCCGGCCGAATGAGTAGCTGAAACAAAAATATTCAAAAAGTTTGCAAACTTAAAGATATGATGATGAAAAATATCAAAAATTAACAAAATTGCGTATTTAAAAAAAAAAACGTTTTTTTGGCTAAAAAATGGTCGTTTTGATACCCTGAGAGGGTATATTAAGTTTGTTATGAAGTTTGTAACACCCAGAAGGAAGCGTCGGAGACCTTATAAAGTATATACATATATAAATGGTCAGTATGTTGAGCTGAGTCGATTTAGCCATCTATCTGTCCGTCTATCCGTCCGTCTGTCTGTCTGTATATATACGAACTAGTCCCTCAGTTTTTAAGATATAGTTTTGCAAACGTCATTTTCTCTTCAAGAAGCTGCTCATTTGTCGGAACTGCCGATATCGGACCACTATAACATATAGCTGCCATACAAACTGAAAGATCGGAATCAAGTTCTTGTATGGAAAGCTTTCACATTTGACAATGTACTATCTTCACGAAATTTGGTATAGACTATTTTCTAAAGCAACAATGTAATCTCCGAAAAAATTGTTCAGATCGGATTACTATAGCATATAGCTTCCATATAAATTGAACACATAGTTACTAAAAGAAATGCACCTGTGAAGGGTATATCAGCTTCGGTGCAGGCGAAGTTAACGTTTTTCTTGTT
>NW_024393061.1:0-3947 GCF_016617805.1 Bactrocera tryoni
TTCGCAGCTCAACATAAACCCAATTTAATTTGGATTTGGTGGAAATTCGATTTCTCTTTTTTTTGCTTCATTAAATTTTGTTGCTGTTTTAAAACAGCTGTTTTTGTCTTCTCTAATTTTTATTTCATACACATCACCATTAATCGGAAAATATTACCCTTCCCTCAAATAGTTCACGACTTCCGGTCTTAGACCAAGTCTCTGAAGGCATGTAAAAAAAACGTCCTTAAAGAAAGGAAAAAAGCAGCCTCGAATGGGAGACCCGTTTCTTGATGAAGGCCACAGCAAACGTACTTCCGATTACAATGTAAGCGCATGCACATGGAATGTCCGGTCCCTTAATTGAGAAAGTACCCCTGTCCAGCTGGTTGATGCCCTCATGAGAGTAGAGACTTACATCACCGCCATCCAAGAAGTGCGATGGACGGGATAAGGGCCGAGACGAATAGGTCCTTGTGGCACTTACTACATTGGCCATATGAAGGAGAGCAAATTCGATATGAGATTCTTGGTTGGTGGAGAGATTCCGTCGCCGAATTTTTGCATTCATCTCAGTCGATGAACTTCTATCCACAATCCGCATCAAAGAGAAGTTCTTCAAAATGTCACTGATTTGCGCCCACGCCCCGACGGAAGAGAAGGACGATATGACCAAAGAGGTTTTCTATGAGCGCTTGGAAGACACCCTTGAAAGCTGTCCTCACCACGATATCAAAATCGTGCTTGGCGACCTTAACGTCAGAGGGACAAAGAAGATCTGTGGCAAAATTCAGCCTTCATAATAAAGTATACCCAAATTGGTTGAGGCTTTTCGACTTCGCCGGGGCGGGTTATCTGCAGTACTAGATTGTAGCATAGGAAAATTCATTTAGCTGCCTGACTGTCTCCGAATCGAAAAGCCACCTACCAGATCGATCATGTGTGATAGACGGAATTCATGTCTGTAGTGGTTTAGAAATTAAATTCTACAAGTCACTTATCATCCATCCTACTATGTGGTGCAGAGGCATGGACGAGAACAGCAGCTGATGAGTCAGCGTTACATGTTTTCAAGAGAAAGGTACTGCGAAAGGTTCAAGATCGTTTGCGCAATGGCAACAGCGAATATCGCATGCGATGTAACGATGAGATGTACGAGATATACGACGACATTGACATAGTTCAGCGAATTAAGACACTGCGGCTGCGCTGGGTAGGTCATGTCGTACATATGGACGAAAAAGCTCCAGCTCTGTGAGTATTCGACGCAGTACACGCCCGTGGAAGCAGAGGAAGAGGAAGACCTCCACTCCTTTGGAAAGACGAGTTGCAGAAGAACCTGGCTACACTTGGAATATCCAATTGGCGCCAAACTGCGAAAAGGAAGAACAACTGGCGCGCTTGAACGCGTCTATACCTGCGTAAGCCGTGTCTAAACCAATAAAGAAAAAGAATGCGATTTACTTGTTCGATTTACCAATTCGAGAGTTTAGATGAATGTAGTTAATAAGAGCTTTTTGGATATACAGATATACCGATTAATGTAATTAGCTATGTGGTCTTTAGTGTTACAAAACAATACAAATTTTCACGAAGTTTCATTCTAGATCGCTTTCACACAATTATTTCTTAAATGGATCTTGCTTTCACAATTCTCCCTACACAACTTTTTCATATAGTTAATATATGTATAGCTTTATATAATATGTGAGATTCTAACTATTATATATTAAAATATATTCCAATTTAATAAGATTACATCACAAAGATTTGTACTTACTTTGACAATTTCCGATTGGCGGCATGCGAAAGCCTGATAAGGGATCGGCTGAGAAATGGAACGGTCGCTGTCCGAATGCGAAATGGAACTGTTGTTGTTGTCCTAAAAGCGACAACACTGAATTGTTGTAAGTTTTAAAATAACTGTTCTTATCTTAAGTTGATTTGTCGAAATAGCAATGTTATAAGTTATTGGTTATGTGTTGGTGTCAAATGTTTTGTGATGGGTGGAGTGAGGTTATGTTTTAAAGTTTTTTATGCTTAAATGCAAATTTAATTATTTTTCATGTTTTTGCAATGTTTTTCTCTCATTGGGGATTAATGGATTGCAGGTCCAGAGACTGCTTCTTGTGAAATTTCTGGGCAATCTTAGCGATCTAGGATTTTCTGGTGTTTTGATTCCATGTCGCAAAACCGGCGGCTTGCAGTGCCTATTATGCGCGACAAATGCGATATCGCATTTGTTTCCTGGGAGGTTTGATTGGCATTCTTAACTCTTGCTAGGGTTGCCAACCCATCCAATGGAGACTTGGCGTGGCTCATCTCTATTGCCTGCTGCCAGTGCCATTCTCTCCCCACTATCTCCTCTGAGCGGAGTAACTTTATTATGATGTGTAACTCCACCGTAATGCATGGTTATGGCCCCATCATCCTGGAAGCCACCGCAGAGCATGCTAGTTCATTGGCCAGCTCATTGCCAGCTACCCCTTCATGCACAGATCGTTAAAGTCGTTGTACCCGGTTGAAAACTAATAGGCGGTTTCTACTTAGATTACACCCTCCACTAACAGCGATTTGACTTCATAAGCCGAGATCGCTTTTAGTGCCGCTTAACTATCGCTGCGTATAGTGATATACTGGTTGCGATAGTTGTGTTGGAAATTAATTTCTGCACACTGACTTATAGCGAAGATAAATGATAGATGCTCAGAAAACATCCTATTGGTAAGGTTAGCTTGGTATGCGGTACCGCATTGCCTGCTCCAATGACTTCCGGTGTTTTCGAGCCATCAGTTTACCACTGGATAGTGCAGCCACTCAATAGTAGGTCGTAGTGGAATCACTCCAAAATCTGGCCTTTACTGTAGAGAGTAACTTTAAACTTCTTTCTGAAGTTTACCCTTTTCGTAACGTCTCTTCCACTAAGGCCTTTATTTGTTGAGTCGAAATTATCATCGCTTTGCCATATCCCTCTGACGCTATGAGCAGCATGGAATGCTTCGCTGCCGATTTGATGACAAGATGCAGTGGTATGAGCGTCAGCATAACTTTCAGCTAGGTCTGGGCCAGTCGCATTGCCCCTGAAGCACAAACGCAAGCGCGTATTTGCAGCTTTGATACTTGAAGACCTACCGAAGACTGTGTTGCCTTCGATGCCCAATGAACCGCTCCATTAGAGACAATAGGCCTTACGAGCATGGTATACATCCACCTGATGATACTTCGCTTGCAGCCCTAGGATCTACAGGCAAGGCATATGCATTCCGAAGTCGGAAATAGATGCCGCCGAAAAACCTGTCAACTTAAAGTCGTTGAATGTACATAATATAAAGAGGTTCTCCTTCAAATTCGATATAAAGGCTTGCGTCCAGGTATCAAAAAGTGAGACGAACCCTTTTTAAACCATATTCAAAATAACGATACTGACAGACTGAGGAAAGAAAATTTCAAGCAGAACTATAATTCTTCCCTGAAAAAGGTTTTGCTTCCTAAATATAGATGCATATATATTTTGAGTATTCTAATGCTCTTATATATACTTCATAGATCTGGATATTGTTAATCTTGTTTTGGATATTGTGAATTTTAGATCAGAAGAAATACTCAATGGCTGAATTGCACCTCTAAAAGAACCTGCACTATTAGGAATTTCGAAAACATCAGGTTCAAAATTCATTAAGTTTGTTGGCTCAACTAGGTTCATGTCTAGTACTGTATTCCTATTAACTTGTCATTAAGGTTAGGATTAAGCCATTACAAATTAATGTAATCTTTTATGGAACTTCGATACTGATTTCGAGAGGTTGAGAGAATTCTTGGACGAAGTAGCATGATTTAAGAACCAGTCTGAATTTGTTAAAAAAGTTTTCCTTTCTCAAGAAGGTTATGTATACCGTTAGTCAAGGTCGATGTTAAAATCATGAATTACTACTATTCCTATAATTTTTCTCAAAGTAGACGGGCCTACG
>NW_024393062.1:0-995 GCF_016617805.1 Bactrocera tryoni
TAATGATTAAAAGCTACTCAATATCGACTGCTAAATATGTATATACAAGAAAATCGACTTTATACCTGAATATAAGATTGTCGAATTCTTCCAAATGCACTGCCGTTATGGCTTTATGTCAACTTCATTAAGATGAAGAAAGTTAACTAACTTAAATATGTGAAGTTAATGATTAGAAGCTACTCAATATCGATTGCTAAATGTGTGTATACAAGAAAATCGACTTTATACATATAGTAAATATAAGATTTGGAATTCTTCCAAATGCACTGCCGTTATGGCTTTATGTCAACTTCAGTAAGATGTAAAAGGTTAATTAACTTAAATATGTAAAACTAATGATTAAAAGCTACTCAATATCGACTGCTAAATATGTATATACAAGAAAATCGACTTTATATTTAAATATAAGATTTTGGAATTTTTCAAATGCACTGCCGTTATGGCTTTATGTCAACTTCAGCAAGATGTAAAAGGTTAATTAACTTAAATATGTTAAACTAATGATTTGAAGAAACTCAATATCGATTGCTAAATGTGTGTATACAAGAAAATCGACTTTATACATATAGTAAATATAAGATTCTGGAATTCTTCCAAATGCACTGCCGTTATGGCTTTATGTCAACTTCATTAAGATGAAGAAAGTTAACTAACTTAAATATGTGAAGTTAATGATTAGAAGCTACTCAATATCGATTGCTAAATGTGTGTATACAAGAAAATCGACTTTATACATATAGTAAATATAAGATTCTGGAATTCTTCCAAATGCACTGCCGTTATGGCTTTATGTCAACTTCAGTAAGATGAAGAAGGTTAATTAAATTAAATATGTGAAGCTAATGATTTGAAGCATATCAATATCGATTGCTAAATGTGAATATACAAGAAAATCGACTTGACAATATCGATTGCTAAATGCGTATATACAAGAAAATTGATTTATACCTAAACACAAGATTGTGCAATTCTTCCAAATGTACTGCCGTTAT
>NW_024393063.1:0-1986 GCF_016617805.1 Bactrocera tryoni
GAAAATTGGTTTTGTACCTAAATGTAAAATTATGGAATTTTTTCCAAATCCACTGCCGTTATGGCTCTATGCCAACTTTAGTAAGATGAAGAATGTTAATTAACTTTAATATGTGAATTTTATAGCTTGAAGCAACTTGATATGGATTTCTAAATGTGTTCACGCAAGAAAGTCGGTTTTATAACTAATCGTAAAATTATGGAATTTTCCAAATGCACTGCCGTTATGGCTTTATGCCAGCTTTAGAAAGATGAAGAAAGTTAATTAACTTTAATATGTGAATTTAATAATTTGAAGCAACTTGATATGGATTTCTAAATGCGTACATGCAAGAAAATCGGTTTTATACCTAAATGTAAAATTATGTATTTTTTTCCAAATGCACTGCCGTCATGGCTTTATGCCAACTTTAGAAAGATGAAGAAAGTTAATTAACTTTATTATGTGAATTTAATAATTTGAAGCATCTTGATATGGATTTCTAAATGTGTACATGCGAGAAAATCGGTTTTATACCTAAATGTAAAATTCTAGAATTTTTCCAAATGCGCTGCCGTTTTGGCTTTATGTCAACTTGAGTGAGATGATGAGGGTTAATTAATTTTAATATGTGAAGCTATTTATTCGAAGCAATTCGTTGTGGATTTCTAAATGCGTACATGCAAGAAAATCGGTTTTATACCTAAATGTAAAAGTATGGAATTTTTCCAAATGCACTGCCGTTATGGCTTTATGCCAACTTTAGTAAAATGAAGAATGTTAATTAACTTTAATATGTGAATTTTATAGCTTGAAGCAACTTGATATGGATTTCTAAATGTGTTCACGCAAGAAAGTCGGTTTTATAACTAATCGTAAAATTATGGAATTTTCCAAATGCACTGCCGTTATGGCTTTATGCCAACTTTAGAAAGATGAAGAAAGTTAATTAACTTTAATATGTGAATTTAATAATTTGAAGCAACTTGATATGGATTTCTAAATGTGTACATGCAAGAAAATCGGTTTTATACCTAAATGTAAAATTATGGAATTTTCCAAATGCACTGCCGTTATGGCTTTATGCCAACTTTAGTAAGATGAAGAAAGTTAATTAACTTTAATATGTGAATTTAATAATTTGAAGCAACTTGATATGGATTTCTAAATGTGTACATCGAAGAAAATCGGTTTTATACCAAAATGTAAAATTATGGATTTTTTTCCAAATGCACTACCGTTTTGGCTTTATGCCAACTTTAGAAAGATGAAGAAAGTTAATTAGCTTTAATATGTGAATTTAATAATTTGACTCAACTTGATATGGATTTCTAAATGCGTACATGCAAGAAAATCGGTTTTATACCTAAATGTGAAAGTATGGAATTTTTTCCAAATGCACTGCCGTTATGGCTTTATGCCAACTTTAGAAAGATGAAGAAAGTTAATTAACTTTAATATGTGAATTTAATAATTTGAAGCAACTTGATATGGATTTCTAAATGTGTACATGCAAGAAAATCGGTTTTATACCTAAATGTAAAATTATGGAATTTTTTCCAAATGCACTGCCGTTATGGCTTTATGCCAACTTTAGAAAGATGAAGAAAGTTAATTAACTTTAATATGTGAATTTAATAATTTGAAGCAACTTGATATGGATTTCTAAATGTGTACATGCAAGAAAATCGGTTTTATACCTAAATGTAAAATTATGGAATTTTTTCCAAATGCACTGCCGTTATGGCTTTATGTCAACTTGAGTAAGATGATGAGGGTTAATTAACTTTAATATGTGAAGCTATTTATTCGAAGCAATTCGTTGTGGATTTCTAAATGTGTACATCCAAGAAAATCGATTTTATAGCTAAATGTAAAATTATGGATTTTTTTTCCAAATGCACTGCCGTTATGGCTTTATGCCAACTTTAGAAAGATGAAGAAAGTTAATTAACTTTAATATGTGAATTTAATAATTTGAAGCAACTTGATATGGATTTCTAAATG
>NW_024393064.1:0-2469 GCF_016617805.1 Bactrocera tryoni
ATCAAGCTCTTAAAAATCACCCGATATTTACACAAAATGAGGAGCTGACACAATCTTTCGGAAACTATTCTAAATTTAAATTAAAACGTTAACCTTGAGAATACACTTAATTAAATTAACTGATTTCAAATCAAATATTAACCACACCAACCTTTCATACAACGGTTTCGTCAAAATCTTCAAAATTCAACACAATACATATATGCAGGTCAATTTGCACTAAAAACGGATATTTACTCGGTATATACTGGTTAACATAGTATTCGGGGCTCATACAAACATTATACTTCCCATTATATGTATTTGCAATACGCAAAACTATAAACTAAGATTGGAGTGCGATTAGAGAATAATTTTTACCAAAGCACACTGAACAGGAAGTGTCAGTGAACCGCCTAGTTAAGTTTGTTGAGAAGTAAATTGACCAATGGATGGACTTAAGTGTAGAAGTTTACACAAGAACATCCCTTTAAAAGCGAAGCTGAAGTGAGCAGGCGAATCATCTCTCCTCCAGAGTTGTGCGCTGAGTTTGGGACCCGCCACGTAACAGAACGACCCCAATGCCTCGCTGTTGTAAACTCGGCTATACACCGCGTAAGCGATGTCTGCTCCAATAAAGAAGAAGAAGAAGAAACTAGAGAATATCAAATATTTGTTTACATATAAAAGTAAAATTTGGTTCTTTGGAAGACCAATTTTTTATATTAATTGCCAACACCCTTCACAGGTACATTTCTTTTAGTAACTATGTGTCCAGTTTGTATGGAAGCTATATTCTATAGTAATCCGATCTGAACAACTTTTTCGGAGATTATGTTATTACCTTAAGCAGTAATCCATGTCAACTTTTGTGAAGATACCACGTCAAATGCGAAAGTTTTCCATACAAGAACTTGATTCCGATCGTTCAGTTTGTATGGCAGCTATATGTTATAGTAGTCCGATATCGGAAGTTCCGACAAATGAGCGGCTTCTTGAAGAGAAAAAGACGTTTGCAAAATTTCAAAATGATATCTTACAAACTGAGGGACTAGTTCGTTTATATACACACAGACGGACATGGACAGATCAGATCAGACTAAAACATACTGGTCATTATATAATACACATTATAGGGTCTCCGAGCTTCTAGATTACAAACTTCGATGGTAAACTTAATATACCCTATTCAGGGTATAAAAAATGGATCTATTTTGCAATGTGGCTTCTCCTAAACAGGCTATCCTTGCAACGCAAGGAACTTTGTAACAAATAGAAAAAAATGTCGGAGATCCTATAAAATATATATACGTGATCAGTATTTTTTCAAAACATGTATTTGACATACGTGTGGGTCGTGTCTAGCTGTCATGTTATTTTTGTTCAGTATTGTTTATAAAAAATCTTACTCCTGAACCACGTTTACAAATCGTTCAACTTTATTACGAAATTTCTAAAGAAAATGTTTCGCGCGTTTCTCTCAACTCTGAGGTCAACATAATTTGCCTCTTTGCATAGAGCGCTCAATCTCTATTTGCAACACCATCACCCATCTTGACTCCCAGCATTCATTATTGGACAATATTCAGCCACGTCTAACACGCAGTGAAGAAAATATAGCAGCCGTAGCTGAGAGTGTACACGAAGACCCGCGAACTCTCCAGATTTTGCGCCGTTTCCGCAGCACTCAGACTGATGTATGGAATGACTTGCGCATTTTACGTCGATATCTTAAATTGAGAGCGAACAAAATACGTTTAGAAGGAACTGGAAGCCGTTAGACCTTCACAAGCGACATCGTTTAGCTCTTAAGGCTCTTGAAAGGTTTGTAAGAAAAATTTTTCTGTAAAGCAAAATTGCGGCACTTGAGACAAAGAGCAATCTGAACAGATTCCAAGTGCTGTCATTTCATCCAGAAAGAAAAAACGGTGTGATGTGGTTTGTGGACGGTCCATATTTTTTCAAACATAATGCCGGTGAGAACGTAACCGTCACATGGCGACCAGTATCGCGTCATAATAACCAACAATTTGATGTCTGAAATTAGCTGCTGTGATCTCGGCGACGTTTGGTTTCAACTAGACGGATTTATTAAGAGAACACTTTGTGAGCAGACAATTTTAATTTTTGGGCCAGTCGTTTGGCCATTACGATCACGTGATATCACACCGTTAGACTTTTTTCCTGTGGGATATGAAAGTATAAAGCCTATGCTGCCAATCTCGCTTCAATTCAGGCTTTTGGAGCAAAACATATCGCGTGTCATTCACCAATTACTAGTTGAAATACTCGGAACGAGTTATCAAAAATCAATTCAACACGTGGACCATCTGAGACGAAACCGCGGCCAACATATGAAAGAGATGAGTTTCAAAAAAGTAAATGCCAAAGGTTGCTCTTTCGAATGATAATAAACAATTTGGAGTTTCTGTGTTGATTTTTTTAGGTAGAGAACCCTCGAAATGGATCTGCCTTTATAAAATGTATTTG
>NW_024393065.1:0-2842 GCF_016617805.1 Bactrocera tryoni
TGTCACATCACTCATATCTTTATATTTTTATACTCTCGCAACAATGTCGCTAAGGAGAGTATTATAGTTTTGTTCACATAACGGTTGTTTGCAAGTCCTAAAACTAAAAGAGTGAGATATAGCGTTATATATACCAAAGGGATCAGGGTGACGAGTAGAGTCGAAATCCGGATGTCTGTCTGTCCGTCCGTCCGTCTGTCCGTCCGTCTGTCCGTCCGTCCCCTGGCCACCAGTCCAGAGCCGTATGGAAGCTCAACTGGTAGTAGTTTCGGCTACGAGGTCTGACCGGAGACTTAATTCTGGTACCACGGGGAGCAGGAGCCCTTGGAGTTCGCTCCAACCTGCTCGTGCGGACTGGCCCCTCGGGGAGTATCGTGGTGGTTGTGGTTAAAACCCAAATCGCGGGAAGAACTGACTTTGTCAGTTGAATGTGGAGTTGCATTGCAACCGGGTGCCGGACCCAAAGCACGGCAGAGGTTTTAGATGGGCCTCGAACCCTACCAAGGTGGTTAGTGTGTCCATTCCACACTGCCAATTGGTACTGAAAATGCTTAGCATTCTCAGGGCGCTGATCAACGCATTGATTTGATCCGCTGTGCTTTTGAGCGCCGTGGAGTAAGGCTGTCGTCAGCAGGTACCCACGTAAAACACACCGGACGTTGTCCGTCCGTCCGTGCAAGCTGTAACTTGAGTAAACATTGAGATATCATGATGAAACTTAGTACACGTATTCCTTGGCTCCATAAGAAGGGTTAGTTCGAAGATGGGCAAAATCGGCCCACTGCCACGCCCACAAAATGGCGGAAACCGAAAACCTATAAAGTGTCATAACTAAGCCATAAATAAAGATATTAAAGTGAAATTTGGCACAAAGGCTCGTATTAGGGAGGGGCATGTTTGGACGTAGTTTTTTTGGAAAAGTGGGCGTGGCCCCGCCCCCTACTAAGTTTTTTGTACATATCTCGGAAACTACTATAGCTATGTCAACCAAAGTCTACAGAGTCGTTTTCTTCAGGTATTTCCATATACAGTTCAAAAATGGAAGAAATCGGATAATAACCACGCCCACCTCCCATGAAAAGGTTATGTTGAAAATCACTAAAAGTGCGTTAACCGACTAACAAAAAACGTCAGAAACACTAAATTTTACGGAAGAAATGGCAGAAGGAAGCTGCACCCAGGCTTTTTTTAAAAATTGAAAATGGGCGTGGCCTCACCAACTTATGGACCAAAAACCATATCTCAGGAACTACTAGACCGATTTCAATGAAATTCGGTATATAATATTTTCTTAACACCCTGATGACACGTACGAAATATGGGTGAAATCGGTTCACAACCACGCCTTCTTCCAACATAATGCTATTTTGAATTCCATTTGATGCCTTCTCTGTATAATATACATATACATTTGGAACCAATGATGATAGCGGAATAAAACTTTACAAAAATACGGTATTTGAAAAATATGTAAATGACGGATAATGAAATCTCGATTATCACTTTATCATGCGAGAGTGTAAAATGTTCGGTGACACCCGAACTTAGCCCTTCCTTACTTGTTTTAAAATAAATTTACAGCATATATTCCTTGCTATCATTGTTAAATTACTTTGAATAGGCTTACACACATTCAACCCGTTTAAATAATATTTAAAATTTATCAAATATTTTTTCGGCATGCACCGTTATGCGCCATCAAACAGGAAACCGACATATGCGGCAGCTGTATAACAAATTGCTGGCAAGCATCGATGACACCTGTGAGCACATGTGGCGCACAGATTTGAAGACAAATAAAGCTTTTTGCATAAAAATACCCATTTTTTTGTCTGGTTAGGGTAAAATTACTTTCAGCAAACTTTCATAGGGAAAACGTAAAAAAAATGAGGAAATGCAAAAAAGTCTTGAAAGTCAGTCAATGTGTGAAACGAATGGATTTCATTGAAAAATCCGTTGCTGTGTGGTGGACATATGTATATTTATTATTCGCATTAAGGCGGTTTTTAGGCATCTGATCTTGCAACAATTAGCAGAAATATATTTTTGCATTAACATTTTTAAAGTTTCCATCTTGCGTAGTTGTTTTACTCGAGTTTGTTATTTGCATGTAATTTTAAGGGGTTACGTGGGTTTTGAAATTTCAAAAAATCGATTTTCTTTTTAATTTTCTTTAATACTTTAATATGACTAGAGTTTTCCGTATTTTCAAGGCAATCGCAATAAAAGAGTAGGAGATAGAACCTTTGGCAGAGCGGCGCGGCACGTTAGACCAGTCGGCTACTTCAATTTCTGATCTTGTTTTTCTCGAAACATCGTTTTCAAAGTTGCTGATTACAATTCTCAGAAACCAATGAAGAGATGTTATTGAAACTTTTACATGGCCTTCTAAATGGATGACATCTGGATTGATCGAAGGAGTTTTTAATACAACCAATTTTCAAGGCAATTTGTGTTAAAAATTAGACCTAAAATAATACTATTTTTGTTTGCGTAAACTCTGTCAAAAATTATTTTTCCAGGTCCTACATTTATTCAGAACCTACACTCAAATCCTGACCAACCAATGAGGAATTTGTTTTTGTTTTTGGTTTTAACTGCATTCTTCGTCTGTTATGCATGCTTCGCAGGAGACGTTTCTTTGCTTCTGGAAACCATCACGCCCAACAGCTGAATTTCAAAGATGTTCGTATGAAAAAATTCTGCAAAATGTATACTTGCATTTGCTCTTTGATGTGAGTTAAAGTTTTTAATGAAATTAATTTACATTTATTATATGAAAATGCTAGAATGCAAATTTTCTTAGCTCCAGCTCTTTTTGTAAGTCACCCACCTAATATAC
>NW_024393066.1:0-1931 GCF_016617805.1 Bactrocera tryoni
AGTTTCTGAAGATCAGGATCTGATTATATACCACATCATCAGAGCGCCGGCCACCGTAGTGTCTAGTAGATGCGGCTGCCATCAACGTAAAGCAGATGCGTGTTTGTCCGAAATGTGGACTCTTCTAGAAAGGTACGGACCCATTCCCATAGCAGAGCTGCTATACGGCCTTGGAGCTCGCCGATAATCAGCTCTTAAGCCATTGAAGGAGTGCATCACCCTCACCAACAGCAACAAAAAGCCAATTCCTGCATTGTCCTTGTATGAGTGCCTGCAACTGCGGAAACCCCTGGGAAAGTGTAAATCAGATGAGATGGAAAAAAGGCGCTGATACCTAAATTTGTCTTTAGCGTGCATCGGGCGCCAGCTTTTGACTAACGCTTGCGCGAAGCCCTCTGGCCTCGTCCTACACTGTAGTGTTAGCTCTTTAGTAAGGCTCATCATCTACAATGAGATTTGTCCTAACTGACTCACTCATCTCATTGGCTGTCACGCTGAAGAGGCATTTTGGCGATATGCGACGGTCTTTTGGATCCATACCCAGGAGTGCCCTGGGCATCAGCAGTGAACAAAACGTCCTCGAGCTGTCTAAATTGGGATTATTCTACTTCTTATTTACCCAACCCACCGCAAACTATGTGAAATATTGCAACTCTTTCTAGGACTACGCTCTTTGCATTAATATGGCTTTATTAGGAAAAAGAGAATATAGGCTTTCTGCGGATCTAGGCTTTATCAACAAACAATGCCGAGCGTTTAATATTCCATGGACTACCAAATGACCCCATCTCAGATTCCCAAGCGGCACATAAAGCCAGGTGAAATTTCATAGACGCTTTGGATTCGCTGTCCTAGAATAACCGATGTCGGCTACGGTTGCATCGATCATACCAGCAGATCCAGGCCCTGCATACAGAACCCAAAACATGAGCCCACTAAAAGTAAGCGCGTCTCATAATTGCAAGTCTCCGCCTGCGGATCGTGAGGTGCTGTACACCATGATCCGTGCGGACCGAGATCATCTACGCCATCGATGCAGGCTTGGGCCTGGAAAACATCGCAAGACCTTTGATAGGACTTCATTCTATCGATGCTGCAAACGACTGCGTCTCCATCCACATGTCGGCGCCATGCGCACATGTCCGACTGCGGCTCCTTTGGGTCTCTTGCATGAATCCCGTGATATAAATATTTCTGCCGTAAATGCTAAAAGTTATTGAAGGTTGAAACTTAGAGCTCGATAAAATTGTAAAATTATTTTCGCATAAACTACTGAAGATAAATCGGTGAAATTTTGTAAAGTCAAAGAAAAATGGTCGTGCTATATTATAGATCTTTTTTCACGATCCATTGGTTTAAATAATAATATTTAACATATTTTTTGTTAAACAATTCAAAATTTTGTTCATTCATAGGCGCGCAGGATAAAGGCCCTCGGGTCCATCGTTTTAATAGGATCTACATCTGCCCTCAATAGCACCTATAGCCATTTATCAACCTGCTGACTAAGTGAGTACTGCTGTGACTTAGGAGAGAGCACAATAAGCCCTAGGTCAGCGTGTGCTTCTCATTTAGTTTTTAACATGATTATGTCTCAATATTATTGAAAAAATATGCAGAATCTTTAATCATTCGCTATTTCACAAAAATTTAAATTTCTAAAAGTGAGACTCCATTGTCTCTTTGTCATGGGATATGGAGCTGACCGCGCCAGGAATTCTGTTTTGTTTCCTTTGCTAATAAACCACACTTTCTCCGAGTTCGGCATGCTTGGAAGTCGTCAAATGAAACTTAAACAGTTGTAAGAATGGTGCTTAATTTAATTCGAAGAGTCTGTTCTATTCACCATTTCTCTTCCTCCTACTTCTACACTACGCTTACTTCATGTGTAGTTGTATGCTTATAGTATTTCACATATACTCATCAACATA
>NW_024393067.1:0-2772 GCF_016617805.1 Bactrocera tryoni
AACATCAAAAACGTCGAACTAGCACAAAATGTAAAGTTCATATTTTTACGCAATCTGATATCGATTGCTTAATGTGTATGAATCGAAAAATCGATTCTACACCTTAACTTAAGATTGTGAAATTGCTCCAAAGACACTGTCGTTATGGCTATACGACAACTCTATGAAAGCTCCAATAACATCAAAACGGCTAATTTGCATAAATATGTAAAGTTCATATTTTTACGAAACTTGATATCGATTTCTTAATGTGTATGTACTAAAAAATTGATTCTACACCTTAATATAAGATTGTAAAATTGTTCCAAATACACTGTCGCTATTGCTATAGGGCAACTCTATGACAACTCCAATAACATCAAAACGGCTAGTTAGCATAAATATGTAAAGTTCATATTTTTACGCAACTTGATATCTATTCCTTAATGTGTATGTACTAAAAATCGGTTCTACACCTTAATTTAGGATTGTTAAATTGTTCCAAATACACTGTCGCTATTGCTATAGGACAACTCTATGACAACTCCAATAACATCAAAACGGCTAGTTAGCATAAATATGTAAAGTTCATATTTTTACGCAACCTGATATCGATTGCTTAATGTGCATGTATCAAAAAATCGATTCTACACCTTAATTTAGGATTGTTAAATTCTTACAAATACACTGTCGCTATTGCTATAGGACAACTCTATGACAACTCCAATAACATTAAAACGGGTAATTAGCATAAATATGTAAAGTTCATATTTTTACGCAACTTGATATCTATTCCTTAATGTGTATGTACTAAAAATCGGTTCTACACCTTAATTTAGGATTGTTAAATTGTTCCAAATACACTGTCGCTATTGCTATAGGACAACTCTATGACAACTCCAATAACATCAAAACGGCTAGTCAGCACAAGTATGTAAATTTCATATTTTTACGCAACTTGATATCGTTTGCTTAATGTACATGTACCACAAAATCGATTCTACACCTTAATATATAGCTGTGAAATTGCTCCAAATACAGTGTCGTTATGGCTATACGACAACCCTGTGACAACTCTGTAACAACTCCAATAACATCAAAACGGCTAATTAGCATAAATATGTAAAGTTCATATTTTTATGCAACTGAATATCGATTACTTAATGTGTATGTACCAAAAAATCGATTCTACACCTTAATATAAGATTGTGAAATTGCTCTAAATACACTGTCGCTATTGCTATAGAACAACTCTATGACAACTCCAATAACATCAAAACGGCTAGTTAGCATAAATATGTAAAGTTCATATTTTTACGCAACTTGATATCGATTGTTTAATGTGTATGTATCAAAAAATCGATTCTACACCTTAATATAAGATTGTGGAATTGCTCCAAATACACTGTCGCTATGGCTATACGACAACTCTATGACAACTCCAATAACATCAAATCGGCGAGTTAGCATAAATATGTAAAGTTCATATTTTTACGCAACCTGATATCGATTGCTTAATGTGTATGTACCAAAAAATCGATTCTACACCTTAATATAAGATTGTGGAATTGCTCCAAATACACTGTCGCTATGGCTATGCGACAACTCTATGACAACTCCAATAACATCAAATCGGCGAGTTAGCATAAATATGTAAAGTTCATATTTTTACGCAACCTGATATCGATTGCATAATGTGTATATACCAAAAAATCAATTCTACACCTTAATTTAGGATTGTTAAATGGTTCCAAATACAC
Source organism: Bactrocera tryoni (assembly GCF_016617805.1). Classification (NCBI taxonomy): domain Eukaryota; kingdom Metazoa; phylum Arthropoda; class Insecta; order Diptera; family Tephritidae; genus Bactrocera; species Bactrocera tryoni. The sequence goes on from NW_024393067.1 coordinate 1,740, forward strand.
TGTCGCTATTGCTATAGGACCACTCTATGACAACTCCAATAACATCACAACGGGTAATTAGCAAAAATATGTAAAGTTCATATTTTTACGCAACTTGATATCGATTGCTTAATGTGTATGTACTAAAAAATCGATTCTACACCTTTATATAAGATTGTGAAATTGCTCCAAATTCACTGTCGCTATGGCTATACGACAACTCTATGACAACTCCAATAACATCAAAACGGCCAATTAACAGAAATATGTAAAGTTCATATTTTTGCGCTTCTTGATATCGATTGCTTAATGTGTATGTACTAAAAAATCGATTCTACACCTTAAATTAGGATTGTTAAATTGTTCCAAATACACTGTCGCTATTGCTATAGGACCACTCTATGACAACTCCAATAACATCACAACGGGTAATTAGCAAAAATATGTAAAGTTCATATTTTTACGCAACTTGATATCGATTGCTTAATGTGTATGTACTAAAAAATCGATTCTACACCTTAATATAAGATTGTTAAATTGCTCCAAATACACTGTCGCTATGGCTATACGACAACTCTATGACAACTCCAATAACATCAAAACGACGAGTTAGAATAAATATGTAAAGTTCATATTTTTGCGCTTCTTGATATCGATTGCTTAATGTGTATGTACTAAAAAATCGATTCTACACCTTAAATTAGGATTGTTAAATTGTTCCAAATACACTGTCGCTATTGCTAAAGGACAACTCTATGACAACACCAATAACATCAAAACCTCTAAATAGTATAAATATGTAAAATTCATATTTTTACGCAATCTGATATCGATTGCATAATGTGTATGTACCAAAAAATCGATTCTACACCTTAATTTAGGATTGTTAAATTGTTCCAAATACACTGTCGCTATTGCTATAGGACAACTCTATGACAACTCCAATAACATCAAAACGGGTAATTAGCAAAAATATGTAAAGTTCATATTTTTACGCAACCTGATATCGATTGCATAATGTGTATGTACCAAAAAATCAATTCTACACCTTAAT
>NW_024393068.1:0-1435 GCF_016617805.1 Bactrocera tryoni
AAATAATTCCTGCATTACTGTGAAAATAGCGTGGAATGCTCGATATATGAAAAATATGTCACAAAGCACCCCACGCTTTTCTTACAATAATGCAGGAATTTTTCCTTCATTATTATTGTTAGTTTATACTAAGAATTATTTTTCACTTTTTAGTTTGATATGCTTGAAAAGCGTTTTTTTTTAGTTTTTTTAAACTATGTGATAAACCCCAAATTTGTTAAAATATGAACTATGACATGTAGTAGATATGGGTTAAGTAAATCGATAATTAGACAGCATTTAATATCTACTCGTAACCTTTCATTGAATAATTGTTATATTATTTGCGACCAAGTTCTATTGAAGACTTTACAAATTATTACTTCTTAATCGAATCATTTCTTCTAAAGCTTCAATGTTACATGGGGTTTTACCTGTCAAATTTGAACAGTCTAGTTCTTCTAAGCTTGTCCAGCAGCAAACAGTCGAGAGCCCAGATAAATTACTGCATGAACTACTGTACAACCACAGACGATGTATGTATATATCGGGTGATTTTTTAAGAGCTTGATAACTTTTTTAAAAAAAAAAACGCATAAAATTTGCAAAATCTCATCGGTTCTTTATTTGAAACGTTAAATTGGTTCATGACATTTACTTTTTGAAGATAATTTCATTTAAATGTTGACCGCGGCTGCGTCTTAGGTGGTCCATTCGGAAAGTCCAATTTTGGGCAACTTTTTCGAGCATTTCGGCCGGAATAGCCCGAATTTCTTCGGAAATGTTGTCTTCCAAAGCTGGAATAGTTGCTGGTTTATTTCTGTAGACTTTAGACTTGACGTAGCCCCACAAAAAATAGTCTAAAGGCGTTAAATCGCATGATCTTGGTGGCCAACTTACGGGTCCATTTCTTGAGATGAATTGTTCTCCGAAGTTTTCCCTCAAAATGGCCATAGAATCGCGAGCTGTGTGGCATGTAGCCCCATCTTGTTGAAACCACATGTCAACCAAGTTCAGTTCTTCCATTTTTGGCAACAAAAAGTTTGGAAGAACTGAACTTGGTTGACATGTGGTTTCAACAAGATGGCGCTTCATGCCACACAGCTCGCGATTCTATGGCCATTTGAGGGAAAACTTCGGGAGAACAATTCATCTCAAGAAATGGACCCGTAAGTTGGCCACCAAGATCATACGATTTAACGCCTTTAGACTATTTTTTGTGGGGCTACGTCCAGTCTAAAGTCTACAGAAATAAGCCAGCAACTATTCCAGCTTTTTGGAAGACAACATTTCCGAAGAAATTCGGGCTATTCCGGCCGAAATGCTCGAAAAAGTTGCCCAAAATTGGACTTTCCGAATGGACCACCTAAGACGCAGCCGCGGTCAATATTTAAATGAAATTATCTTCAAAAAGCAAATGTCATGAACCAATTAACGTTTCAAATAAAGAACCGAT
>NW_024393069.1:0-762 GCF_016617805.1 Bactrocera tryoni
TCGGTTTTATACCTAAATGTAAAATTCTGGAATTTTCCAAATGCACTGCCGTTTTGGCTTTATGCCAACTTCTGTAAGATGAAGAAGGTTAATTAACTTTAATATGTGAAGCTTATGATTTGAAGCCCTTTGACATAGATTGCCAAATGTGTATATGCAAGAAAATCGGTTTTATACCTAAATGTAAAATTGTGGAATTTTTCCAAATGCACGGCCGTTATGGCTTTATGCCAACTTATGTGAGATGAAGAAAGGTAATTAACTTTAATATGTGGAGATAATGATTTGAAGCAATTTGAAATGGATGTCTAAATGTGTATGTGCCAGAAAATCGGTTTTATACCTAAATGTAAAATTGTGGAATTTTTCCAATTGCACTGCCGTTTTGGTTTTATGCCAACTTCTGTAAGATGAAGAGGGTTAATTAACTTTAGTATGTGAAGCTAATGATTTGAAGCCATTCGACATATATTGCCAAATGGAGGATGGAGTCATGTGTAGAAGTTCACGCAGGTGAGGAAAGTTCTCTGATCGCCATTCACTTGGGAGTGGCCAGAAACAATTCTTTTACACATGGCTCAAGCAGCTCACTACTTCCGGTCTTTGACCAAGTCTCCTCTGGGTAGCCTAAGAACATCCGTTTAAAGGCGAGCTAAAGTGAGAAGGCGAAACATTCCCTACAAGGGTTGTGCGCTGGGTTTGGGACCCGCCACGTAAAAAACACCCCCAGTGAAGAGCTACAACCAGCCTCGGATGAGAGAC
>NW_024393070.1:0-1225 GCF_016617805.1 Bactrocera tryoni
TGATATCGATTGCTTAATGTGTATGTACTAAAAAATCGATTCTACACCTTAACTTAAGATTGTGAAATTGCTCCAAAGACACTGTCGTTATGGCTATACGACAACTCTATGACAACTCCCATAACTTCAAAAAGGCTAATTAGCATAAATATGTAAAGTTCATATTTTTACGCAACTTGATATCGATTGCTTAATGTGTATGTATCGAAAAATCGATTCTACACCTTAATATAAGATTTCGAAATTCCTCCAAATACACTGTCGCTATGGCTATACGACAACTCTATGACAACTCCAATAACATCAAAACAGCGAGTTAGCATAAATATGTAAAGTTCATATTTTTTCGAAACCTGATATCGATTGCATAATGCGTATGTACCAAAAAATCAATTCAACACTGTTGACGAAATAAAATTGAAAGCCGACGATGTTCATTCAACGACAGTTTATTAGCAACTACTTTTTGTATAGACAGAGTTTTCGGTATTCATTAAAATAGAAAAGTACTGACTTAGAATATTCGAACATACGAGTGTTGCCAGAGTTTATATTATATATTCAGCACCCCTCCTCAACAATTGTATGTTTTACATATTTGCACAAATATTTATTTATTATTACTATTTTAACCCCAAGATCTCTGTAAATTTACAATGATTAACCCTTTTTAAATTTTTCGTTAATACATCTGCTACCATAGCATTACTTGGACAATAGTTTAATTCAATTTCATTATTACTGTAAACATCTCTTATATGATGAAATTTAATGTCTATGTGCTTACTACGAGCATGATAAACAGGATTTTTTACTAAGCTCATCGCGCTCATATTGTCACCGTTGATCACGATCGAACCACCCTTATCGTACATTTTCATTTCTGTCCACAACTTGATATCGATTGCTTAGTGTGTATGTACGAAAAAATCGATTCTACACCTTAATATAAGATTGTGAAATTGCACCAAATACACTGTCGTTATGGCTATAAGACAACTCTATGACAACTCCAATAACATCAAAACGGCTAGTTAGCATAAATATGTAAAGTTCATATTTTTACAAAACTTGATATCGATTGCTTAATGTGTATGTACTAAAAAATAGATTATACACTTTAATATAAGATTGTTAGATTGTTCCAAATACACTGTCGTTATGGCTATGCGACAACTCTATGACAACTCCAATAACATCAGCACGGCTAGTTAGCATAAATATG
>NW_024393071.1:0-1456 GCF_016617805.1 Bactrocera tryoni
ACAACTCTATGACAACTCCAATAACATCAAAACGGCTAATTAGCATAAATATGTAAAGTTCATATTTTTACGCAACTTGATATCGATTGCTTAATGTGTATGTATCAAAAAATCGATTCTACACCTTAATATAAGCTTGTGAAGTTGTTCCATATACACTGTCGCTATTGCTATAGGACAACTCTATGACAACTACAATAACATCAAAACGGCTTGTTAGCATAAATATGTAAAGTTCATATTTTTACGCAACTTAATATCGATTGCTTAATGTGTATGTATCAAAAAATCAATTCTACACCTTAATTTAGGATTGTTAAATTGTTCCAAATACATTGTCGCTATTGCTATAGGACAACTCTATGACAACTCCAATAACATCAAAACGGCTAGTTAGCATAAATATGTAAAGTTCATATTTTTACGCATCTTGATATCCATTGCATAATGTGTATGTACCAAAAAGGTATGAAAGGATTTTTTGGTACATACACATATGTATGTATTACATATACATATTATATTAAGATGTAAAATTGTTCCAAATACACTGTCGCTATTGCTATAGGGCAACTCTATGACAACTCCAATAACATCAAAACGATTAATTAGCAAAAATATGTGAAGTTCATATTTTTACGCTACCTGATATCGATTGCATATTGTGTATGTATGTACTAAAAAATCAATTCTACACCTTAATTTAGGATTGTTAAATTGTTCCAAATACATTGTCGCTATTGCTATAGGACAACTCTATGACAACTCCAATAACATCAAAACGGCTAGTTAGCATAAATATGTAAAGTTCATATTTTTACGCAACTTGATATCGATTGCATAATGTGTATGTACCAAAAAATCAATTATACACCTTAATTTAGGATTGTTAAATTGTTCCAAATACATTGTCGCTATTGCTATAGGACAACTCTATGACAACTCCAATAACATCAAAACGGCTAGTTAGCATAAATATGTAAAGTTCATATTTTTACGCAACTTGATATCGATTGCATAATGTGTATGTACCAAAAAATCAATTATACACCTTAATTTAGGATTGTTAAATTGTTCCAAATACACTGTCGCTATTGCTATAGGACAACTCTATGACAACTCCAATAACATCAAAACGGGTAATTAGCAAAAATATGTAAAGTTCATATTTTTACGCAACTTGATATCGATTGCTTAATGTGTATGTATCAAAAAATCGATTCTACACCTTAACTTAAGATTGTGAAATTGCTCCAAAGACACTGTCGTTATGGCTATACGACAACTCTATGAAAGCTCCAATAACATCAAAACGGCTAATTAACAGAAATATGTAAAGTTCATATTTTTACGCATCTTGATATCGATTGCTTAATGTGTATGTATCAAAAAATCGATTCTACACCGTAACTTAAGATTGTGAAATTGTTTCAAATACACTGTCGTTATGGCTATA
>NW_024393072.1:0-3942 GCF_016617805.1 Bactrocera tryoni
AATTTGTAAGTAAGAAATTAGTTGTATAGAGATTAGACCAAGTTCTCACGTGATTTCATTCATTTAAAGCACCAATGTACCCTTATTAGAAGAACACGCTTTCTAATTTTTTTATAATAACTCACATAATGGTTGATGTATGCGGTATAAATTAAATCGGAAGTTCGAAAATATTTTTATTAGGTACTACTTAAATTATTGATCTGATTAAACCCATACAAGGATATTATTATTAAGAAAGGATTTTCTTGGAATTACTTTTCTATAATGTATCCCTAAGATTGACGTATATTTTCGAAAAAATAAAACTTTGATCCAAAGATTCGATATTGGGTCGAAATGTGGGATGTACTCCTCCCCATTTTCAATTTTGACCTCGGAGTCTATAGAGGCCTCTTGTCTCATGCAAAATTTAATGACTCTGGACTATTAATTTAATGATTTATGGGGGTATTCTACTCTAGAATTTTGAAAAATTCGAGTTTTTTTCATATATTTAAAGTTTAGACCCTTAATAACATATCAAATTAAAATTATTTTAAGAGCTAATGTTACTTTAGTGACGCAGTACTTACCCCGGTTCGGCCGCATCGAATTTTTTAAACGCTTTTTTCTCGAAACTACTTTTTTCTACACGGTACCGGCATTATCTCAAATTCTATACAACCGATTTACTTGAAATTTTGGGTGAACCTTCTTTATATAATCCTTTATCGTTCCTATAAGCATCGTGCTAAAATTTTTGTCTTTAATATTTTAAAAAAATTCAGGAATTTCAAAAAAAAGCGTAAAAACTGATTTTCATTTTCAGGCAGTCGCCATTTTTCAAAAAAAATTTCGTGTTCCCTGAGGTAGGGCCTATAACAGCATCCTTACTGATTAAGAATTTCTTTTGATTTTTTTTCAGACCACCAGGAGAGTCAGGATCAATGTCACCAGGATGTGCTATGTTGTTTTACACCTGTCTCTTCCAACCCCCCCCTCTAATTATTTTAATTTTTTAAATTTTTTTGTAACATTTTATTTCTGTATTCTTAAGATATCAATAAAAACACCATAAAAAATGGTTAGTTAAAATATTAATTGCCTTTTTTTTACGACACTTTAAAAATTACCTGAAATTTATGCTTCTAGAGTAGAATACCCCCTTATCTCGCTTTTAGTAGGAGAGTCAGGATCAATGTCACCAGGATGTGCTATGTTGTTTTACACCTGTCTCTTTCAACCCATAACCCATACCCAACATAAGAAATGTTCTGGCGGCGATTTATGGTCCTTTGCGCTTTGGCAATGCCGAATACCGCAGTTGAGGGAACGATGAGCTATACGACATATACGATTGACATAGCTCAGCGAATTAAGAGACAGCGGCTACGCTGGCTAGATCATGTCATCCGAATGGATGAAAACACTCCAGCTCTGAGAGCATTCGATGCAGTACCCGATGGGGGACCTCCACTTGGTTGGAAAGACTAGATGGAGAAGGAGCTGGGTACACTTGAAATATCCAATTGACGCCAAACAGCGAAAGGGAAGAACTACTAGTTTACAACAACTCGGCTAAAAACGCATAAGCGGTGTCTGCACCAAAAAAAATATCTTAATATGCTTAGTTATGGTACTATATAGATTTATTTTAATGGCGTTATGTGGACGTGGCAATGGTCCGATTACGCTCATCTACCAACTCATTCTCACTTTTTTCTAAGAAACACGTATACCAAGTTAAGATATCTCAATCCCTCAATTTACTCAAGTTATCGCTTGCACAGACGGACAGAGAGTCACTCCGATTTCAAGTCGTCTTATTATTCTTATCGTTTGTATGTATGCTATACTTCAAATTTCCTTTTTATAAAATCATTGTCCGTAAAAATGTAAAAAAAATTGAAGAAACGAAGTGGAGGCCTGCGTTTTATAATTTGAAAATATTTGGTTACCTATTCACAAGATTAAAGGAATCGGAGTCGAAATTAATGTACAAGATACCTGTATGTGAGTGTTGTAAGTTGTATATAAGTGAGTCAAAACAGCTACTACAAAATAGAAATTAAGAACCTAATTATGACCACAAGCCGCTCAGTTTTTCAAAACATCATTTTGAAACATCATAAACTCATGTCTCATCAACAGTCATATTGCACTCAATGAATGTAGGATACTTGTTTACTGTACTCATTTTGAAAAATGATCAGCTTTATCGAGATGAACCGAGCAAGAAGGTGTTTCATACCCAAAATATCCACCAAAATCATTCGAATGGGCTCACGAGAGATGTCGAGCTCTCTTGCCATATCTCTAAAACTTGTCTGAAGATTTTCAAAAAACATATTCTTCACTTTTTCAATATTTTCATCAGTTGAAGATGTCAAAAGTCGTCTTTAAAGGCTTTGTACCACTCGTAGGCTAGTGTTTTTGATAAAACTGAATCCACGTAAGCCTTTTCCAATATTCGCAACGATTTTGCTTACGAGATTTGGTTAGAAATACAAAACTATAGTCAAATTTTTTGTTCGGTATTTTTATCCTAATCGCAACACACTACTGAGGTGGACTGCTGTAAACTCTGTAAACTGTTTCGCAGATCGCTCTCGTATTTGACATAGTGATTATTGACAGTCCTACCCACTTAGCTTTTAAAACATCATTTATCCTTGGAATTTAATTACAATTTCTGGGTGTGTTTTGTCACAATGTATTTACAAATAATTCAACATAACTCTAATTTAATTTAATTTTATTTTGAACTTTTGTATACTTTCAACTCCAATTGTAATATTATTTTTTATTGATTGTAGATCGGCTAAAGAAATAAAATATCACCTGATTTATTTGGCCTTCTAAAAAGATAGCTTACATAAAATATTTATCAGTTCTAGTAAATTGACGTAATTTCAAATAAAAAAACTTTAATAGTGAATCAAAAAATCTCAGGCCAAAATATTAATTTTTTTTAAGTCAGTAGGGTTTTCGTTCATGGAAGTCTCTACTATCTGATGATATAAAATATTCACACACTGTAGCGGTAAATTTGCTTATGAAACATAAAAACTACCCCACATAGGCTTAAATAGGTTTCATCCTATTGAACATAACTTATTTTTGTTTTCAAAAATGATCTACCCTGACCTCAAAGTGAAGCAAAACAACTGTTGAAGTGTTTGGGAAATGTCGAACAATTAGTTCGTGAACTATAGCAACTCTGATGGCTCAAGCCGCTCACATCCTTTGATGACAAATAACCGGTGCTGATAATCTATTAATGATTGTGGCCGGGTCACTTCAAATCTTTAGTTTTGAATCTTATGATCGTGCTGGATATATCGTCCGCGAATGTACCAAAGTTCTGTTATTTTTATAAATATGTTTCTTATCAGGAAAATGGTACCGAATATTTGAACCCGAAAAGCTACAAAGAATCGTGTTCAAGATTTCACGCATTTGTTACCTTTTCCATATGCAACTGACTCACCTAAAGACGTGCCCGTATCAAAATTGGACGATGGTCGTGACACCGCCCACATTTAGGTGACCAACTAAATCAATTTGTACTTAATACGATGTATCGGATTATTATGACATTCTACATTACGAAAATAGTTTTGCCATTCTACAGTATGCAAATTAGGGAAATCGAACTGCACAACACAACTTTAAATTCCATCTAATTCTTTCAGTTTCCTGTATGCAAAACAAGCCCCAACTAATATATTGGGTGAGAACTTTGCACATATGGTGCTTTTATGGTATGCCACCTCCGATCCAGAATTTTAAAAATAAACTACTATTCCAACCACCAGATTCCGAAAATATGAGCCCTAGATCGTATAGCTGACCCTACACCAAAAATATCAATCCATATGTTTGACTTATAATATCAAACTGTTTGATTTGTATGAACAAACTTTAAATTCAAATAAGCATCTTTAAGTCCTTACCGCT
>NW_024393073.1:0-661 GCF_016617805.1 Bactrocera tryoni
TTTTAATTTTTGAATAGGTCTGCCACTTATTTATTTTTAAGTAAAGTCTATTAAAATTCTTTTGAAAAATTTTATATTTTAATTAAAATAGTAAGATATACATACATATACATATGTATAAAAATAGTTTAAGAAGTATTTTTGTCCCAAATGTATCTGACAACATGTGGCAACTATGTTTTAAAACTTTAGTAAAAATTTTATAAGTTAAAAACATTCAAATATGGATATCGAACTGTTAGCAGTTAAGAAATACATTCGTGCGGGTTTTATCGGTTTTTGAAAAGGGTTGCCACTTATGTGTTTTAAGAAAAATCTATTAAAATTATTTCGAAAATTTTTATATTTAAACTGAAACATTTAGATATTTATAAAAATAGTTAAGAAGTACTTTTGTCGAAGATATATCTGAAAAGCGTGGCCACATGTTTGAAAACTTTAGTATAGTGAAAAATATTCAAATATGAGTTTCGAACTGACAGGAGTAAAGAAATATGTATGTATATTCGTCTGTTTTTTCGGTTCTTGAAAAGGGTTGCCACTAATTTATTTTAAGAAAAACCCAAAGCGTTTAAAGGAAGCTTTTAGCGGAAGATGGTCTTATGCATGGTTGCCATCTGTTTAAATTAAAAAAATATATATGTACATACATATGTATATG
>NW_024393074.1:0-1049 GCF_016617805.1 Bactrocera tryoni
TTATTAGGGTGGTGTTAGTACTTTATTCAAACGTATGATGTTGGAAAACGAAAAGGATCCAGTTTACAATGGGCCAAAAACGCAATGTTGAACGTCCAGTGTACATATGGATCTCCGACTTTGCAGGTAATGCGTGTAAAACTTTGCTAAATGAGGATAGACGTATTAGATGGCATGAAATGTTTGAGCGCTGCAGAAAATATATGATGATACGTGCTCTGAGCATTGGAAAAAAGTTGTTGACTGGATGCTTTTCAATCCGAACTAGATTTCACTCCTCAAAAGAATATCGACGCTTTTAAAAGAGTTACGAATCCCTTTGGAATTCCAGTTACACCAAAGATTCATGCAATATTTTACCATGTATCAGAATTTTGTGCGAAACCATTGGCAGGGATTAGGATACTTTGGCGAACAATCGTGTGGAGTCTGTTCACGCTGATTACAGTAAAACTTGGGAAAGGTATAAAGTCCTAAAGAACCATTCTGAGTACTCAAAAAAATTATTACGTGAAGTTTGCGGATTACAATAGTTTGAACTTGTGAATAATATGTGAATACTCTGTGAAAAACAATGTAATCCTTTAGCTGCATTATCATAAATGCTGCGTCTCAATTATATTTTATTGTAATAAACACTCAATAAAAAATATTGATAATAAGAGAGAGATTTTGTTCATAATACAGATAGTTTTTGTCTTCTAGAAAAAAATTATTATTTCTGTTAATTCATTTTCTCTTGATTGCTGGTCCTGATCGAAAAATGATAAAACTTTTGCATTTGCACAATTTAAATTCTAAATTTTCAGAAAACATAATTTTAGTACCACAAACAAGCTCTTTTGATAGCTGACATTTACTACTTCCAAAATATACAGAAAACTTTTTGTTTTAAAATGCATTGCATAGGGTGATAATATTATTTTTCAAAAGAAGCTATATGATCAAAATTTGAAAATGAAGCAAAAAATCTTATTTTCGCTGCCATTTTATTTAAATTCGTCTCCAGAGCAATCTCGTGTCATATTTATATATATTCAAAGTAACAT
>NW_024393075.1:0-2009 GCF_016617805.1 Bactrocera tryoni
AATTTTCATTTGCTCTGCCGTGCCTACCCGCTCCAGTATTTGCTGCCGCTACGCCAGAGCATGGCGCGATTTCATTTTTGCTCCCGCTCCAGCTATAGTTTACCTGCAAGAGCTCGGAGCAGAGTGGAAGCCACATACTTTACATTGTTATGCATAAAGGCTATGCTGCGGCTCCCGACAAAGTGAGCGGTATGCGAGAGTAGAAATGAAAGTGCTACCGAGGTGGCGTAGTTTTCTCAAACGCTGGTTTAATATATACTTGTATAATTCCGCCTTCTCACTCTTATAAACTACTAAAAATGCGATAAATTAAAAAGTAAAATGCAACAGAGACATTAAATTTTACACCAGGAATGATACGAGAGGTCTTTATAGGATCCCTTTCACAGTTCCACGACGGGCTTGGAGACCGCCTACATTTGAGTGAAAACCCATATTTCAGGACCAACGTGACTGATCTCCATCAAATTTAGTACATAAAATTATTTTGCGGCATTCTATATTGCACAATTTTGGAAACCCATCTGATTTTTCCGCTTTCAAGTATACAAATCGAGTACAAATTAATATATGAGCTACATCGTTTTCATAGAGGCATAGCTTCTGGCTTTCCCAAAATGCCTTTTGGCCTCCCTATTTATCTATTTTATATATAGCAAGTCCCCACTATATACAAGGTGCGTTCCAAAAGTACTTTTGAATCTAGCGCCCCCTGGTGACGCCATCTATATGTCGACTAGTGCGTTAGAATCTGCTATTTTTATCAATTGGCCAGTAAAAATTTTATGACATTTCATTGATTGGAAGTGAAGTTATTACGTTTTAAGTGTCAGTATGTTTGTGTTATCGGTGCGAAAATGAGCTTCGAACAAAGAGCCAAGGTTAAATTTAGTTTTAAAATTGGTAAAACTTTTACCGAAACGTTTCAATTGAAGAAACAAGTTTATGGCGATGATTGTCTATCCCGTAGCAGAGTGCATGAGTGCTTTCAACGTTTTTAAAGTATTCGTAAGGACATAAATGACACCGTGGGCCACGTGAGTTCATCAAAATTGCCGAAATCACTGGAAATTCACAGAAATGGAATACCACTCCAAAACATCGATTACTGCATTTGGCTACGCAGGGTGCGGTGTCACGGCGTTTGTTCCGCACAGTTCGACTGACGACCAAAAATACCTGCTCAGAATCCAACATTCCACTGAAATAGCGGTAAATAAGATTATTTGACCCAAAAATCACTTTTTTAACCACATTAACCACTCCCCGTATTCACCTGATATGGCACCGTGCGACTTCTTCCTCGAAAAATGTATTTGCCCATGAAAGGAAAAGCGTTATGCAGACGTAGAGGCCATTCAAAAGGTTTGCACCGAGATACCGCACCGGGAGCTAAAAACACTTCGTTCGAATACAGTTTTGGACCGCAAAGCTGTATTTGAAGCAGAAGGTGAGAATTGATTTTGACGAAAGTCCATTTGTTCGTTTTTTAAGTCCTGTTTTCACTTGAACTACCTTGTATAATGCCAATTTGCATTTAAGATCGCTTTAGGGCCTTAAATTTTCATTATATTCGATAACTCTGGTGTCCATCTAGGAGGTTTCCCTTTTCCTTTCAGAATTTTCAGAGGAAAAAAAGCCTTCAAGGACAGACCTGCATACTGAACCAACACTTTGACGCCCTATTGATCGCGTTGGCGCATAGCATTGAGCTTCGACCTGGCGCAACCGGAAAAGCTGATCGAAGATTCTTGCTGTAAAGGACCCAATCCAAGAGACAAATATGGCTGCCGTAAGCTTCACAACTGCCTGGGCCGGACCTCGCTCTGTCTGAAGGTAAAACTAATGTAAATGGGCATTGGCATATAGAAACCTCTACAAATTACCGTCACTGCTACCCATCTCTGGCGTTTATGTCCGAGCTTCCCCAGACAGTGTGCCTTGAGTTCACGTCTGAAACAATAATAAAACTGGCTTTCTTTCGTCTGGCCTCCGCCAGAATTTTCCTT
>NW_024393076.1:0-1709 GCF_016617805.1 Bactrocera tryoni
AAACAAGTAAGGAAGGGCTAAGTTCGGGTGTCACCGAACATTTTATACTCTCGCATGATAAAGTGATAATCGAGATTTTATTATACGTCATTTACATATTTTTCAAATACCGTATTTGTGTAAAGTTTTATTCCGCTATCATCATTGGTTCCTAATGTATATACTCGTATTATACAGAACCGGGATCAGATGGAATTCAAAATAGCGTTATATTGGAAGAAGGCGTGGTTGTGAACCGATTTCACCCATATTTCGTACATGTCATCAGGGTGTTAAGAAAATATTATATACCGAATTTCATTGAAATCGGTGTAGTAGTTCCTGAGATATGGGTTTTGGTCCATAAGTGGGCGACGCCACGCCCCTTTTCCATTTTTTAAAAAAAGCCTGGGTCCAGCTTCCTTCTGCCACTTCTTCCGTAGAATTTAGTGTTTCTGACGTTTTTTGTTAGTCGGTTAACGCACTTTTAGTGATTTTCAACATAACCTTTGTATGGGAGGTGGGCGTGGTTATTATCCGATTTCTTCCATTTTTGAACTGTATATGGAAATGCCTGAAGAAAACGACTCTATAGAGTTTGGTTGACATAGCTATAGTAGTTTAGAGATATGTACAAAAAACTTAGTAGGGGGCGGGGCCACGCCCACTTTTCCAAAGAAATTACGTCCAAATATGCCCCTCCCTAATGCGATCCTTTGTGCCAAATTTCACTTTAATATCTTTATTTATGGCTTAGTTATGACACTTTATATGTTTTCGGTTTTCGCCATTTTATGGGCGTGGCGGTGGGCCGATTTTGCCCATCTTCGAACTTAACCTTCTTATGGAGCCAAGGAATACGTGTACCAAGTTTCATCATGATATCTCAATTTTTACTCAAGTTACAGCTTGCACGGACGGACAGACGGACGGACGAACAGACAGACATCCGGATTTCGACTCTACTCGTCACCCTGATCACTTTGGTATATATAACCCTATATCTGACTCTTTTAGTTTTAGGACTTACAAACAACCGTTATGTGATCAAAACTATAATACTCTCCTTAGCAACATTGTTGCGAGAGTATAATAATAATAATAATAAATAAATGAATTTATACAATATTTTCAATATTTCTATATTTTCTATTTATCTACTAATATTGTGCTATAAATTTGTACATCGTTATGGTGTCGATGGCCATGTAATTTTTTTTTTTTGTTGCTCACCGCAAAGGGGCCGGTATGTTTAGGCCAGTGCCTAATTTCTTTTTACCAACCCTAGTGAGTATATAACAAACCATTGCCAGTTAGCTGTTAATAACTTTCACTCAACTGGCAATGGTTTCGTTAAAAACTCCCGCTAGATTTTTTCACTTTTCCTAGCGATCTGAGCGAATCAAGACGTCGTCCACCGGCCATTATAATCAGCATCACCACTACACAAGCGAGGTAATTTGTAATAATTAAAATTCAATAAAGAACCAACATTTGTTGCACATATTATATTAGACACAAAACTTGGTGGTTATCTTTCTCTAAAATATTTCCTTTCTTGTTTCATATTCTCAACCATCGACGCATCGTCCTCGAGTGACTCGTCGAGAGTTCGAAAATATTCAGTAGCTAAAACAAGCTTGTCTGCATTCTTCGGGCAAGCATGTGTTGTTGTATGCAGTACTCTCCATCGATTGGTCAAAATTCCGAATGCGTTTTTTATGTGCTCC
>NW_024393077.1:0-506 GCF_016617805.1 Bactrocera tryoni
GGCAATAGGCGAAAATGGGTTGTTATCATTTCCCCAACTTTTCACTACAGTTGGGAGGGTATGGGGCCCGGGGGAGATCAAAACCATTTTGCGAGTAAGTTCACCCCAAGGGCTTTCAGGAAAGTCGAATAAATTGCGCCGATTAGGTAATTTCAAAAGCTTTCAGGAAATGTATAATTTGCCCCACCGGGGGCGTGGCAATAGGCGAAAGTGGGTTGTTATCATTTCCCCAATTTTTCACTACAGTTGGGAGGGTATGGGGCCCGGGGGGGATCAAAACCATTTTGCGAGTTAGTTCACCCCAAGGGCTTTCAGGAAAGCTCTTAATCTCCCCTCTATCCCCACCAGGGGCGTGGCGATAACGTTTACAAAAAATGTAACAATTTGAGAAAATTTACATTTTGTCTTAACTTTTAAATCGCTCTAGTGGCTAAAGTATTTGACCTAAGTGCGTCAAATAAATTGCGCCGATTAGGCAATTTCAAGAGCTTTCAGGAAATGTATAA
>NW_024393078.1:0-2308 GCF_016617805.1 Bactrocera tryoni
GTAAGTGTTGATGTTGAATGACGTTTTGAAAGCTTTTCTTTACGTTCATTTTTCTTTGTAATCTTTTTTGTTTCAGGTAGATCAACACTTCCAATGCGACCAATTCTCCTGGTTCTCTGGTCCAAGAGAAATGGTTGATCATTGATAGGAACTTTCCGCAGGGAAATGAATGTAAGTGATAGAACTCGGCGAAATCACCGACAAGAGTGAAGGAACTCGCTGAAAAAATATTTGTGTGGAGACCTATCCGAACGTGTCCTTTGGCGTAGGGGAATGAATGTGAGTGATAGCACTCGGCGAAATCAACGTCAAGAAGTGTGGCCGCAAGCCGATTTTCACCTTGCGCTGTGGCGCGCCGCCTTTTCGCTCGTATCTCGGGAACGGTTCGTCCTACGGCCATGATCACATATACCATTTCGGTAGCAAATGACGTGACAAATAACTTTTGTTGTATACATTTTGCCATGAGATGCGTATTTCAGGCGCTAGGTAGACAATTTCACGATTTTAGACGAATTTCCGAAATTTCAAGGCCGGAGTTGGGGTTGAAGATGCAATCCGAACTCAACACAAAAAGTTGCATTGGAATCAGGAAGTACTAAGGCAACTTTTCCGCTTTATTAGAAATTCCGAGTCGAAAAAAGTCCGGAATCGACCCACCCTAGTGAATAATATGATGGTATTTACCAGTAACTTAGATGGCGAGATTGAGCTTTCAACAAATGTTTATGCAAAAAACCAAATGTACACGATAGGCGTATGAATGTCTACATGCCGTTGATATAGAACCTGGAAATAAATTATTAGCAAAGCCTTCTGTAGGAAAGGGCGAGTAACAAATTAGCAATGCTGTGATAACTCTTTTTCTCAACAGTATCTCTTCTATTTACTTAAGTACAAGAAATTATTATTTGAACGATTTTGCAAAAGTTTAGTTAAGCGTTAATATATCTTTTATTGTTAATAAGGACATATATAGGATATATTCATTTTTTTGGAACTTCTTAGAAAAAATTAAAAATAAGAATTTCATTCTAGACTATTGTTAGGTCCTGTAGATTTTTTGAGAATGGTAACCAGCTGTACCGAATAAAAAATAATTAACGAGTTATTTTTTGAAATTTTGTTTTCGACTAGCTACTATTTCATACACACATAAAAATGAATGGAAATATTCTCTCTTTATTAACACCTGCCGACACGGTATCGAATTCACTCAGCCGAGAGTTGCAGTGGCAGCGTTGTACATCAAGCTGTCAGTCATAAATCAGCATTGAATTTAATATTTACTTAGCATGAAAATGAAATATATCCACAGCTCCCCATTGATGGTATACGAGCTATGCACACATACAACTACACCAACCTCGCTGTTTTCCTAAACCCAACAAATGCACGATTTGTATGTGAATAAGTCATATTTTGTTTGTTTACATTTAATATATCAACATTTCAACAAGAACACAGGCGAGCTAACAATTTCACTACTTACCTACTCAGCTTAACCGTTGGAAAATCATAGCGTGCTTTTTGGCAAGGCTTTCGCTCCATTCTCACTTTCGGCGAAATTCACCATACGATCATTGGCTAGTTATCTCTCAACAGCTGCTGCTGCCTAAGAGCTACTTTCTACAATTTTGCTCTTTATGTTTTCTCTGTTGAAATCGCCTTGTTCAAAAGTGCATTCTATGCCCAGCGGCCAATGTCAATAAAATTAGGTGCCAAACAATAGTCTTTATACTTGAATTGCAAGCCACAAAAGACATCGGAAGGCCTCTGAAGCTAGGCAAGATATTTTTATGATATTTGCAGCTAAAGAATACCTCCTTCACGAGTGTAATTTTGGTTAATGGAAAATTACACTCAATCTTGAATGTTGTTATAGAAAGGTACTTTACTGTATGTTTTCTCTCTCCACAACACTCCACACAATTTGCATAAATTATGTGTTTACGTCACCCCACCGTCATCATTATTCCCCGCAGCCGCCAATTAATTGGAAATCTATTATAACAGCTGCTCATCTCTTCTTCAAATTAAGCTGTGTGTTGAGTTAATTACATTTAATGGGTCACCACTGAAAGCTATTGTTGTTGCACTTGTTGTATTTATGTATTGTTATAAATGCCAAATTGTATAACGCAACCATTTAATTGCGGTAATTTCATTACAACCATAATGACTAAGGATATTGCCACGAGATTGCTTAGCTGTAGGAAGATTTGGTTTATTGAGGATTTTCATTTGTTAGCTATTTGAGTAAGAGTATAAGTGAGATGAACTGAAGATTAAAAAAAAGGATTTTAAT